>NW_028236915.1:0-51645 GCF_017979445.1 Akebia trifoliata
CCCCTAGGTTAGGTGACCGGGCTGAGAAAAAAAAAATGCATAATTTTTCTTTTTGAAAAGACTGCAAAGGGGTTGAGAAAGGGTATGTTGAACTAGGTAACTGGGTAATATGATGATTGATTCGACCAAAGTTGGCCTCCTTAAATGTAGTACCATTTGATTTGGTCAAAGTTGGTTGGTTCTAGTAATTCGATTCCATCATAATCTTGAAGCCTGACAGCTTTTCCTGGTAGTATTTCCTTGATGATGAACGGACCTCCCCAATTTGGTATGAACTTCCCTCTAGGGTTGAAGATAGGTGTCCGATTCTCTTTGAGTACTAAATCCTCTACTTGTAAGTAACGAGCATCTTTGGTCAAACGCACGGGTGACTCTTCTTTGATAAGCTTGCACATGATACAACGCTCTTAGTCGTTTTTCTTCGATCAAATTCAATTCTTCATACCGTTGGCGAACCCAATTTGCTTCTGACAACTGACTTTCTAACAAGACTCTAAGAGACAGAATTTCCATTTCAACTGGCAAGACTGCTTCCATGCCATACACTAAGGAGTAAGGAGTAGCTCCAGTAGATGATCGAATTGTAGTTCGATATGCCCATAGTGCAAATGACAGTTTTTCTGACCAATCTCAATTTGATTGACATATTTTTCTAATGATAGTCTTGAGATTCTTATTAGCTACTTCGACTGCTCCATTAGTCTGAGGACGGTAAGGAGATGATTTATGGTGTGAGATTTTGAACTTTGAATACAATTTAATAACCTTAGCTTTAAAATGTGACCCATTATCAGAGATCAGCTCCGAGGTTACCCTGTATCGATTGATGATATTTGTTTGGATAAACTTTGCAACTCGAGACGCAGTGAGGACAACATAAGAGGCAGTTTCGACCCACTTGGTAAAATAATCAATAGCAACTAGAATGTATTCATGTCCGTTTGATGCCTTAGACCATATTTTACCAATAATGTCAATTCCCCAAACTGAGAATGGCCATGGTGAAGTCAGACCAACTAATTGAGATGGTGGCACATGTATAAGGTTCGCATGTATTTGACATTTATGACAGGTCTTGACCAGGTGGTGACAATTTGTTTCCATCGTGGGCCAGTAGTACCCTTGTCTCATAATTTTCTTAACTAACATTTTTTCACTCATGTGTGGGCCACATTCTCCTGAATGTAGTTCAACCATTATCTGTTCAGCTTGATCTTCATCAACACACGACAAATGAATCCCATCATAAGACCTTTTGTATAAACTTCCTACGCACAGGATGAATTGAGATGTTAATCTTAGTAGGGTTTGTCGTTCCTTCCTTGATGCTTCTTCTGGGAATTCTTATTTTCCAACACCTTTTTAATGTCTGTGTACCACGACTATCTATCGGGTAGTCGAGTAGCAATGTTGATCTGATGGTAGTATGCGGGTTTGTCTTTGACTTCAACAGTGATCGGCCTCAATTCCATGCTAGGAGGCAAATGGATCATTGGAGATAAGTTGCTAAGGAGTCAGCAAATCTGTTATCCTCCCTTGACAAGTGTTGGAACAGGATAACTTTAAACTTACTGACTAAGTTTAACAAATACTCATGATAAGATTTCAACTTTTCATCCCTAGTCTTCCATTCTTCCAATGACTGATGTATGACCAAGGTTGAATCCCCAAAAACTTCAATTTCTGTAATGCCTAGGTTCAAAGCAGCTTCGAGCCCCACGATGTATGCCTCATATTCAGCCGTGTTAGTGGTGCTCGAAAAGGCTAATTTAATAGCGATATGAATGTGGCATCCTTCCGGAGAAAGCAGGACTGCCCCTATTCCATACCCATTTTGATTGGCAGCTCCATCAAAGTACAATTGCCATGTTTGGTTCTACAGTTCTTCTTTAACATGCAAGATGTTCTCATCTAGGAATTGATCAACAGGCCTTATTCCTTCTACTACAGGGTGATCTGCCAAGTATTCTGCTACAACTCTCCCCTTGATAGATTTTTGTATAACATACGTGATGTCAAACTCGGATAGCAACAATAACCATCGTGCGGTTCTCCTTGTCAACGCCAGTTTCTTGAAAAGATACTTGAGAGGATCCATCCGAGATAACATGATAATTGAATGAGACAACATATAGTTTCAAAGTCTCTGAGTGGCCCATACCAGTGCTAAGCAAGTTTTTTCGAGGGCCGAATACTTTCGTTCATACTCTAACATCTTTTTACTGATGTAGTATATAACCCTCTCTTTGCGAGTATCTTTGTCATACTGTGCAAGCATGCATCCCATAGCTTCTTCTGTGACTGATAGATAAAAAGGAAGGGGTTCACCCGGTGTAGGTGAAACCAAAATAGATGGGTTTAAGAGATACTCCTTGACTTGGTCGAAAGCCTTTTGACATTGCTCATTCCAAACTGTTGGTTCATTCTTTTTGAGAAGTTTGAAAATAGGTTCGCAGACGTTGGTGAGTTGAGCGATGAATCTGCTAACATATTGAATTCTGCCCAGAAAACCTCGAATTTGCTTTACAGTCTCAAGTGGCGGCATCTCTTGGATAGCTTTAATCTCTACAGGGTCTACTTCGACCCTTTTTGACTGATCACAAATTCCAACAATTTCATAAAAGTTACTCCAAATACATATTTCTGCGGGTTGAGGCGGAGTTGGTACTTTTAAATCCTTGTGAGAAACTTTTCTAATGCAGTAACATGCCCCAGTCGTTCATTAGATTTGACTATCATATCATCTACATAGACTTCGACTTCCTTGTGTATCATGTCATGTAGTAAAGTCGTGGTTGCTTTTTGATAGGTGGCTCCAGCGTTCTTCAAACTAAAAGGCATGACCTTATAGCAGAAGGTCCCCCATGTGTGATGAATGACATTTTTTGCATATCTCGAGGATTTATTTTTATCTGATTGTACCCCGAAAATCATCCATGAAGGACAACAAAGCGTGTCCTGCTGTACTGTCTACTAGAATATCTATGTGTGGTAAAGGGAAACTATCCTTTGGGCTTGCTTTGTTTAAGTCTCTGAAATCCACACACATTTTAACTTTTCCATCATTTTTCGGCACTGGGACGATATTAGCAATCCACTCAGGGTATTCTACTACTTCCAAAAATTCAGCGTTAATCTGCTTCGTAACTTCTTCTTTAATTTTTAAAGTCCATTCCGACTTCATACGTCGAAGTTTCTGTTTGATTGGTCAAGCATCAGGATATAACGGAATCCGATGTTGAACAATATCTATACTTACCCCCGGCATATCCTCGTAAGACCACGCGAACACACCTTTGAACTTTCTGAGCAAGTCTACTATCCCTTTGCGTTTATCGGGAGATAAAGTGACCCCTATCTGAATTTCTTGAGGACTTTCTTTTGTTCCGAGGTTTATAACCTCTACTTCTTCTATTAGAGGTTGAGCCCGACGTTCCTCTTCTTGTTCAAGTAATTTGATTATTTCAGGGGGGTTCTTCGTCAGAAGACTTTCCTTCCGAAGTTAGATTATTATTGCACTCGGGGTAATCAAAAATTTCTTTCATTTCATTAAAAAGAGATGGGGTAACAGGACTCATTGCAGACTTGACAGACTTACTTGACTCAGCAGGAAGAGTAGACTCACTAGAAATAATAGACTCCGTAGAAACAACTAACTTACTCTACTCAACAGAAATAAAGGACTCAACTGGCATGTCAGACTGAATAGGACTAATGGGACCGACAGACCTAGCCTTGACATGCAACACAAGACTAATTACATGATAATTTGAGAGACACCCAACAGCGGGTTTGATTATAGACTGAGGATTTGGGATCCCTTTATCAACTGACAACACTAAGATACTATGATCTTCAATGAATAGCTGATCAATGTTGAGGGAGTCCAGATCGAACTGCTAGTCTTCAACTTTCTTCTCTTTAACTTCTGTGCTTGCTTCCTTTTCAGGCCTTTCCATACCAAAGAAGATTTCAAACCCTAGCAGACGAGTACTTGTGATGTGATCAATGAATGGCTCTTGGAACCCACAGTAACGGAAGTCTTTTCATTCTTTTACAAAATAACCATTGAGGGTCTTTCGATAGGACTTCATTTTAATGAGATCCGTGGTGCGCCTTTGTCTTTTTGCAATGGTCTTGTCCCGTTTTGTCTTTCAGTATTGGGCCCAATCTTCCTTAGTAGGCTTATATCCTAGTCCAAATGTGTCGATGACCTCTTTAATCACTGGTGCCTCTTTAATACCATGCTGCTTGGGATCTAAGCCCATACCAGGGAAAAATCTCATTTTCTTGAATATATTGGCCATGTAGCAATTAGAGGTATTTTCCATTGAAAAATATTCTTTCATAGCTTGATCCCATTGGACTGAGCATATCTTTTCAAACTCGAACCCACTGAGCTCTACTCCCTGTTGTTATGGTTGAATCTCAAGCAATGGCTCATCCTTAGCTTCAGTACTGTTTATAATCCCTACAATTTCAGCATCTCCATGAAGAGTAATCACTAGCCAATCCTTGAAAAACTTGACCTTCTGGTGTAGCGTAGAAGGGATGGCTTTGACTTGGTGTAACCATGGTCTCCCTAATAATAAATTGAAAGAAGACTGGATGTCAATAACCTGAAATTCCACAGGAAATTCAGCTATGCCTGTGAACAATCGAATGTGCAAAATTCCCAGTACATCCCTCTGGGTGTTATCATAGGCCCTAACACCTTGATTAGTGGGCTTGAGATCTTCAGCCTTAAAATCGAGACAAGTAGTCATTTTCAGTGGACAAACGTTCAATGCACTCCCGTTATCGATAAAAACCAAAGGTACCCTCATCCCGTTATAGTCAACTGTAATGTGCAATGGCTTAGTGTGGCTTGCCCCTTCTTTTGGGAGATCTGAGTCCGAGAAGGATAGGATATTCTCTACGTAAGTTGCCCCTACTATACTGGCCAGCTAATCTGGAGAAGTATCAAGGGAGACTTGGGCTGTGTTTAGTTCTTTGAGCATAGCCTCCCTATGAGCAGTGGAAGTCATGAGCAAACCCCATACTGAGATATTGGCCCCTAATTTTTTTAACTGCTTAATCACGAAGTTATCTTCTTTGATGCTTTCCTTGGTGGGATCTTCTCCTTCTTTTCTTGTCAGGACTGCAAGATTATCAACACAGAGTTCTTGTGGCTTAAAAACTCTTTTCCCTCGAATCATATGTCTAACTTCATCACAGGAAAGGGAGAAAGGCTAATCTTCTTCAGTCAACAAGTATGGATCTTCGTCTGTCAAAGGTACAAGGCTTTTCAGATTCATTTTAGCCAAGAGGTAACTAGTGAATGCGAGACTACTGTAGTGAGGTGGGAATAAACAATATGTATCATCCAAGGTTAGATCAAATGGTTCATAGTTCGTAGTAAAAACCTCATCAATGAAAGCTATCTCGGCAGGGAGGTAACTAGGCGGTTTGACTTGGATTGGATGGATAAGAGAGACGAGATCAAATGGCAATGAGGCGTGAGAAACCATGTTTAGGGTTGGTGGAGGTTGATAGGTAGGTAGTGGATTAGTGGTGACATTTGGTGGACTAGGGATTGTGATCTTTTTGTTATCAATAAGGTTTTGAATGGCATGGCGCAAGGTAATACATCGATTCGTGTGATGGTCAGGATTTTGATGAAATTCGCAGAATAAGTTGGGGTTGTGTCCGGTTGGCAAGGGATTTGGTAAAGGTCGGGGTTGAATCGGGGTAAGCAACCTTTTTTTCAGTAATTTTTGCAAAGCTATGGTAAGGGTCACCCCTAAATTGGTAAATTGACGTAGAGTTTAAGGTTGACTTGGGTGAACCTGGTTATTAGTCCAGGCCGGGGGTTGAGCTGGGGTAACTGAGGTATTGGCGATGTAAGTATGATTGATATTGGGTTTGGGAACATATGATTTCTTAGACTTGTATCTGAGGGGTTAGAAAGAATCCCAGAGGCAAATACATCCTCGAGCTGGCTTCCGACTTGTAACAAGGATTCAAAAGTAGGGAGGTATTGGGCCACTAGGTGCTGAGCATATCCTTGAGAGAGGTTCTTTAGGATAATCGCTACTTGTTCCTTCTCCGAAGGTCTATCCCACATTTGAGTAGCCTTGGCCCTCCAGCGACCAATGAAATCAGTGAATGTCTCCCCATTTTTCTATTTAGTTGCTTCCAAATCCCTTCTTGAGGTCTCAATCTCAATACTGTATTTATACTGATGCCAAAAGGCCTTTGACATGTTCTCCCATGTACCCACAGTAACTGGATCTTGAGACATTAGCCAACGTAGTACTGATCCTGATAAAGTTCTTTGGAACAGTAACGTCATCTGTTCGTCGCTGAGCCCCGTGGTGCACATGTTGGTAACATACACCTTAAGATGTGTTTTCGCATACCCTATCCTACTGAACTTGTCCATTTTAGGCATCACAAACTTTTTTGGCAAATTGATTCTAGGGATGCGGTTCAGAACTTCAATGTCTGCTATAATTTCCTCAATACCCTTTATACTCTTCATAACTGACTCCAATTGAGACATTCTATTAGATAACGTCGGATTTTCATCAACATACTCTTCGTCTCCGTCGAGTTCAAAGACTTCACGTGGACGTTTCTCTTCTACCTTTTTTCCCTTTGGGTCATCTAGAGGATTACTCGTCGATTCCGAGGTCTGTTCTAACACTTCCACTTTGCCTTTTATATTGTTGATATCATTGGCAAAAGCTACCAAGATCTTATGGATCTCTGTGAGCTCAGATTTTGATGTCATCTCTAATTGTTGACTTGGTACTGTGGCTCGTTCTAACTGATTGGACTTACGACTCTAACTAGGAGGTGGACGCTTAAGTTTGGGCGCAATGATAATCTTTTATGACCCCATCAAAGGTAGTCAATTTCAGTATTACCCCCTTGATAATATTTTAAGAAATCATTTTATTGAGGTTTGTGCACCAATCCATTAATTAATCCATTCACACAATGAGTATTCGAAAAAGAAATATATATTTATTCAAAAAGAAAGATAATTTTATTGAAAATGATTGACAAAAAATATGTTCTTATTAAAACATCTTTCAACAAATTTGTCTTGAATTATTTTTACATAGATGCTTGACTTTGTCTTGATGGTCATCAAGATTGCTGTCAAGCTTGACCCTCTTGGCTCTAACAACTTGCTCTTTGAATTCTGCTGGTCCGTCTGGATACCCTAAGGTGCGCTTGTTCCAAGTTTTTTCAATGAGGTGCACTAACTTTTCAGTCAAAGACTCGGGGGGGGAAGAAAGCTTTGTGCTGAGGTAAATATAACTCTATAGGTACGTCGTACTGTTTTGGGATCAGATTAGGATGGTAAAAATATGTTTTTTCTAAACCAATCAGACGAACATAGTAGGATCCTTTGGTTCCTAGAACAGGGGGATTGATCATCCACCAAGGGCACCTAAAATCGATATGACAGGCAAGGCGAGAGTCTAACCATTTGCTCCAAGCTTTAACTAAGTCATGACGTACTAACAAGTTTCTCTAAACCTCAACTCATTTTTTCGAAGTAAAAAACAGCCAGTTTGATCTCTAATTGATATGTGGCACACAATGCTGAGCAAGGGCCTACTTAAATACCTCTTGTCTAGAATAGACGTAGTCTATCCCCCTCGTACAATAAGGTACAGCGAGGTAAGATCTCACTTAGGCACTGATTTTGACCAAGAAGTGTAATTGATATACTTAGATTATTATTTACATACCTATGGGTACGGGTCAAGAGTTGTAGCTTTAATAAATGGTTTGGCATCCCCCGACGGGACCGACCACGTACTAGTACTACGTTGGCAATCGGGACATGTGACTATGTGGCTCACAATAGGTCAAAGGCTCAGGTCGTTCCAGCCTGGGTGCATCAATATACCTCTCAGAATCACCTGATTAGACAGTATTGATGCCCTAGTTTGATATACCCTAAGGTACATGACTGGAGTTGTGATTTTCATGAATGACGTCGCATCTCCGAAGAGACCGGGCCACGTACTAGTGCGACGTTGGCTATATGGGACGTGTAAGTGAGTAAAACAGTAAACGTGCATATGGTATGTGCAAAACATGGTGGGGTGTGCCCGGGGCCTTTTCAAACAAATGGGCCCATGGGTCCAATCAAACCAATCATTATAACATGAATTACATGAATATTTAATCAAAATAAAACACTATCCCAATCACATGAATATTTAATCAAGATCAACACCATTCGAATCACATGATTAAAGATAAGCATACCAAGCATATACCAATGTTAGAAGCAGGCATTTAATCCAACATTATTTCCTTATGTATTCCAAGCAAGGGTTATTTTGGGTGATCTCAAACAAATTGGGATTTTAAAGCATGTTAAATTACGAAGGGGATAATTGTCGATTATGAAAAATTATGATCATCCTTAAATACATTTGAGAACCTTTCATTTTTTATTTTTTTATTACTTTAAAAAAAAATTGATTAAAGGGTTACTTTGGGCAACCCAAAACAATTTAAAACCTCAAAAACATATTAAATTGAGGAAGGAACAATGATTCTCTTTTTTTCTTTTTTTTTTACAAATTGATTTTCAAAGAAATTCCCTCTTTTTTATTATTGTCACCCCTCTCTTATATTTGCAACCAAAACAGGGTTAACAAACAATCTAAACATGGTATGTCGAAAGTAATAGTGAGTGTGGTCAATAGAAAATGAACATTCTCTCCTTAAAAACATTGCAACAGAGATAGTATTCTCAAAGCCCCCTTTTTCTTTTTCTTTTTTTAAAAATTCCCAAATTATATTTTACCCATGAATAAGAGACTAGAAACAGAACATAATCAGTCTCAAAGCCAGTAGCAACCTCACTAAAATCACCATAATAGTCACGACTGAGAGCCATAGTAAAAAACGTCTTCATGTTTTGTCCAACCACTACCTAACAGCTAACAATCACTACTCAAATCAGCCAATTAGAATAATTTCCCAACTTATACTCTTTATAGCCTTTCTGAGATAGCTTCTCCTGCTCTTTTGTTGATGACAACAGACGCACATATAGCGAAACAAAAGGGAACAAATACAAGGAAAAAACATAACTAAGAGATAAACCCATAGAAAACATAAAGCAAGGCAACGACATCCATGAGATCAGCAAGAGATATAACCATGAACAAGGACTCCTAAAGCAATTATGGGTTTCTCAAGAGATTTCTTGCAATCTACATTGCCGTTCCAGCACTCAATTGGAGATTAGATCGAGAAAAAAAAAACCAACACAGCAATTTGAAGGCAATAAACGATTCTCCCTACCTCTCTCAAACAATTCTACTTGAGTCTAAAAAACTAGGATAAACAAAACCTCCAAAACAGAGCTCGATCAAAATCCAACTACACAATATTGATCTTCGCAAATGCTTAGCTCAATAGGATCTAATCTGTCAATTTTCAAAACTCTCAACAGCGTTAAAAATTTTGATCGAGTCTCGTAGTCTGAAAATAATCCCTCGGTTCCTACTCATCTTCAATCCAAACCTTTGGCTTGTTATTTGAATCTGTAGGTTTGGATCCCAAGCCTCAGGCGCAAAAAGAGACCAGCCAAACACACAAGAGAGAAAATCTCTCGAACTCTAAACTTTTAATAAAATAACTTTCAGTTGCTTAAAATAGAGTAATTTCTTCCAAACCCCTTATTTGTTCGGCAACCAGGTCTTCTACCAAGCAACTGAACCAAATCGAATCACATAGAGAGATAAATAGTACTACAGATCTTTAAAATCTCTGAAAAATAGAGTAGAAAGCAAGAGAGTATCAAAATCGAACTGAGAGATCTTGGAATTGAAACTTTTAAACGAGGGAGATAGACATAACGAGAGAGAAGCTTCCTAAGTCTTTGTTGAAGACGATGAACCAGATCAGTTTCTGATTTGGTTCAGTTGAAGACAATGAGCCCCAAATCGTTTAAGAAGATGATATGAAAAGAAACTTTCGATTTTTACTTATGAAACACCAACTCAAATAGCATGTTGTTTCTGTTAAGGGGGGTGCGAAACAAAAATAAAGAAAAAAACTCACGGCACACCACCCAAACAGCATGTTATTACTATTGACATAACCTAAATAAAATGCCAAAACCTTTTTTTTTCTTGAATTTTTTCCTTCTTGTTGTCAATGGACAGCACTACTTTAAAAAACAAAAAAAAATTATTTTGTTAAAACAAACAAACTAAAATTTTTTTTAAAGAAAATTAAGAAGACAAAACGCTATCCAATGATTAATCACACACACCCTAAAAAATAATAATAATAATAATAATAATAAATAAAGTAAACTAAAAAGATCTACACACGTTAAAAAAATCAAACGTCATGGTCCACCAAATCATCATACTACTTTCAATAAAACTAACCATTCTGAAACCCTTCATTATTTAGGATCACCTTAAACGACCCTTGATTAACTCATAAGAATAATATGTCGAAGTCAAACATCTAAAGTCAAAATTGCATGCTCAATAATCGAACAAAACAAAACAGATGCAAATAATGAATAAACAATCACACAAAGAATATAAAAAAAAAACTAGGTTATTTTATCGATGCTTCCATACTTGGGGTTTTTCAAGTTTGGTCCTCAATGGTCCCTAGTGGAGTCGCCACTGAAAGCGCCCTCGATCCGTGGGGTGCGCAGATCCGCTTTTGATCCTTGAGGTTTGGGAGTCGCCACCTAGTTATTACGGTCTAGGAACAGAACTTGGACTCTAAACGGATAAATCAACTAATCTACTACAGAAAATAAACCGGTCCGGGGATCACGTTACGGGGTTGGAAGGTGTTAGACACCAACCCCGCCCGACAAACGTCGGTCTCTACTTATCCCAAATAAGATTACATTGCTAAAAAAATCTAGAAAAAAAATAACAGAAAAGAAATTTTACCTTCCATACGCAAGGATTATATTCCCTCAGATCTGACAAAAACTACTCATTGTACCTTACTCCTTGCTTCGTTCTACCTCCGGATCTGATTTCTGATCTCCGAGGTGAGGTATCTTTTTTTTTTGGGTCTGGATTCTTCAAATTTGTTATGGATTTTGAGGTGTTTTTGAAGGGCTTTTAGGTGTTTTTCAGGTTTAAATCAAAGTATGGGTGTTAGGTAAGGAGTTGGGACTCCAAAACTAGGGTTTATGGGAGGCTAGGGAGGCTTTTTGACCTACTTCTCTTAGGGTTTATGATTTGATACGAAAATAGGGTGTGAGGACCTCTATTTATAGATTTTTTTAAGGGTTGACTTAGATAGAATTAGTGTTTGATTATAATTCTTTTAGTTAGAGTTATATTTTAATTAGAATTCTTTTAGGTAGAGTTGTATTTTAATTAGAACTATTTTAGGTAGAGTTATATTTTAGTTAGAATTCTTTTAGGTAGAGTTATTATTTAATTAGAACTCTATTAGAGTTTTGACTTTTGGTCTTCTTTGATTGACTTTAAGATTTTGCTTGTAGTCTTAATTGATTGATTTTAATATCTTGACCTTAGTCTTTCTTAATTGACTTTAATTTTGACTTTAGTCTTGCTTGATTGACTTTAATACCTTGACTTAAGTCTTGTTTGATTGACTTTAATTTTTTGGAGAACCCCTCTCTATTATATCTTTAATTCTTTGAACCCTCAAATGGAAGGGTCCTTAAAGAAATATCTTGCGGACCCTCAACAATTTTACCTGAGAGCCTAATTGATCGATTTTTTTAGTTTAAAATTTTAAATTAATTTTATTATGTTGCACTTTAATTATTTAACATTTTTTTTATTAATTTTAAAATTTTTCATTATAAAAATTGTGAAATTACCGTTTTGCCCCTAAAGAGGGCTTTTCACGTTTTAAGTCAGTTTTTAATATTCTAAGATGTTTTAGAATTGATTTTTTTTAAGGAATTCAATGGAAATATTGGTTTGTATCATTTATAAAAAAATTTGTATGAAATGGTTGTGAACTTTATGAGGGACATTTTCATAATTTTGTTAAATTCAGTGAAAATTGGTAAAATGATTTATTTGGTTTCGATTTGTTGTTTTATGTGTTTGAATAAATTTTCCTAAGCCTAATGTAGGCTCTAGGGATATTTTGATGTTAGGGGTATTTTGGTAATTTGATAATTTTTTAGTAATTTTTATCGTGAAGTTTCTTTTTGTTTAAAAAGTGATGATTTCTATGTTTCTAAGGTCATATTTTCCTAGCGTAGCGTGATTTCTAAGATTTTGTCAGTTCGAGATACCTCATTCAGATTTCTGAAACATATCTAGTAACAAAATAAAGCAATGGAATAAACATCTATCATTGAGAATCATTGCAATCGGGTTGATGAGTTGATTAATCAGGTAAGTGCAAAAATGGGGTGTCTACAGTGGAATAATTGAGCTGAGCAACATTTAGTGTCTTGCTGGCATACTGAATGACATGGGGGGGTTTTTCAACTCGCTGACCCAAGACAGCACCTATAGCGTAATCAGATGCATCACACATCACCTCAAAGGGGAGGTCCCAGTTAGGTGGTTGGATAATAGGTGCTGAGGTTAACTCAGTTTTTAATCTTTTAAAGGTTGATAAGCAAGCGGTAGAAAACTCGAAAGTTGTTTATTTGGCTAACAGGTCACACAGGGGTTTTAAAATTTTTCCAAAATCTTTTATAAATCTTCTGTAAAACCCTGCTTGTCTTATGAACGAATGAAATTCTTTCACAGTTCTAAGTGGAGGTAGATTTGTGATGAGATCGACTTTAGTTTTATCTACCTCAATTCCTTTTTGAGAAATAATGTGTCCTATAACTATTCCAGAGGTGACCATGAAGTGATACTTCTCATAATTTAGCACGAGACGCTTCTCTTGACATCTTTTTAAGACTGACTTCAAATGGTCCAAGCAGTCGTCAAAACTTGACCCGAATACTGAAAAATCATCATGAAGACTTTAAGAAAGTCATTTACCATATCAGAGAAAATACTCAACATGCACCTTTGAAAGGTGGTAGGAGCATTACATAGCCCAAAAGGCATGCGTCGATAGGCGAAGGTCCCAAATGGACAAGTAAACGTAGCCTTTTCCTTGTCTCCAAGAGCAATTGGGATCTAATTATATCCCGAATATCCATCAAGGAAATAATAATAAGCATCACCAACTAAACATTGGAGTATCTATTCAATGAATGGGAGAGGGAAGTGATTTTTACATGTCATCGTATTCAGTTTTCAGTAATCTATACAAACTTTCCATCTAGTTTGGAGACGAGTAGGTATCAGTTTATTGTCCTGATTGGTCACAACTGTGATACTTGATTTTTTGGGAACAACCTGAACTGGACTAACCCATTTACTATCAGAGATGGGGTATATAATACCTGCATCTAAAAGTTTGATGACCTCTCTTCGGACTACTTCTGCAACACCTGATTGAGTCGCCTCTATGGTTCTCTCGATGGTTTGAAATTTTTCTCAAGATGAATCTTATGTATAACCACAGAAGGACTGATGCCTTTTATATCAACTATGGTCCAACCAATAACTTCTCGATTTTCATGCAGAACGTCAAGTAATCGAACTTCTTGTGATTTTTCTAAATTGGGAGAGATGATGACGGGAAAAGTCTTAGCATTACCCAGAAATACGTATTTTAGTGTATCAAGCAATTACTTTAACTCAAGCTTTGAAAGTTCTTCAACTGTTGGGGGTGACGAGAAAGTGAAGAGACTCTGGATTTTTGGTTGTCAATCCATAATAGGAACGGATTCAAGAAGAGAGTTCACCTCCCTATTGGATTCTTCAGTATCGAACTCAAAGCTGAATTGGCCAAAATATTATTCTAGCCGAATTTTTTCGCTTCTTCAAAAGTGCTACGGACCAGGGTGTCGATCATGTTGACTTCTTCCAAATCATCCATGTCAGCAAATTAAAACTTATTTTGGAAGACATTCATTTTTACCTTCATGTCCCGAAATACTAGGGTCATGATACCATTGCGACATTTGATGACTGCATTGGAAGTGGTTAAGAAAGGTCTTCTAAAGATGACTAGAACATGAGAATTTGGGTTAATAACAAGTTTAATGTCAAGAACTATGAAGTCAACAGGAAAGTAGAAATCTTTTACTTTAATGGTCACATCCTCCACTATCCCCTTGAAAATCTTCACCGATCTATCTACTAGACTAAGAGTGATATCCGTAGGTTTAAATTCACTTAAACCTAATTGCAAGTAGATTGAGAAAGGAAGAAGATTCATACTAGCCCCAAGATCTAATAGACATTTCTTAATCATCGTATCTCTGATGTGCACAGAAATTGTAGGACAACCTGAGTCCTTGAATTTAGGAACAATTCTCTACTAAATCAGACAAGAAGACTGGGTTGTCGTCACAGCTTCTCTTGACACAGGAGTTTTGCACTTCACTGTGGTGACATCTTTAAGAAATTTGGCATATGAGGGAATATTTATCTAAACATTTTTGAACACTTCTAAAATTCATTCCAATTGTTTCTCTTTTTATTGTCTATGAATCTATGAGTCTATGAGGGAATGGGGCTTTGGGAATAATTACTCGACTCTCGAATGGTGGAGATGTTTCCTTGGACTGGTCTTCCTTTTCTCTGGAAGGTACACTAGAGGTTACTTCTTTGGTTAGAACCTCCTCGAGCAACTCAACTTTATTGTCCACCAATTTAGCAGATCATAAGGTGTGGACGGCTGATAAGTCAGTTTGTAACGACTTATTCTATGTAATTTTACTTGACATATTGCTAATTTGAGAGTGATTTTATTTAGTAATCGTTCCTTTTATTGTTTTAGGTAATAAATGGCCAAGAATACTAAAAGGAAGTAATTCGGGGTGAAATCGGAAGAAAAGATAAAGTTTCAGAGAATGGAGTACAAGAACCAGAGACCGCCGTAGCAGTGGATACAAGTCCGCTGCGGTACTCATATTTAAATCAACAAAGGCCCCAAGATAGAAGTTAGCCACCACAGTGGTGGGTACATGCCTGCCGCAGCGTACAGCGCGATTCCTTTTCTACACTTCGTCTCATGTTGTTATCATATCGTTTAGATCCGATTTAAAGGGGATTTAACCCTAATTGTATTCAGAACGTATGGATGCTATAAGTAGTTGATTTTTTAGAATTTATGGATATCTTGGAGGCTAAAGAAGAAGGGGGAGAGGAGATCAAGAGATTGCTATTACAATCTCGAATTTTATTGGTTTATTCTTCCTTTCTTCTATGTTTAATTCAAGATGTTTGTTTCGTATTTCATTATGAACTAAATTTCGTTTCTAGGGTTGAGATGTAACTCAGATACAATTTCGTAGTTGTTTTATTCAAATTCAATTCCTTATTTTGCAATTACTTATTTGTGTGTCTATTTTGAGTTTAATGCTGTCAAATCTTAAAGCCAAAGTTTTGATTGATTTATTGATCTAGGTTTATAATGAGAATTAGAATCTAGGTTAGATCAATAAAATGGATCACGTTAGAATGAATGAACGGTAGAGGTACTTTAGCATGTTCTAAGAGGTTAGTAATTCAATTTACGATAATTCCACAGATTTTATGACTCTTTGTATTAAATTCACATAGAAATGTGCTGAGTTAATATTTAAAGGAGTAATCTAGCTTATTTCGAGAGAAAACACTAGTTAGTACAAGGAATTAAACTTTCAAATAAGGCAAAACAGGAATTACTTTGAATAATCAATTATATAGGAGTATCTTGTAGTAAAGTCGAAAGCCCTAGGTTTTTAATCCATAAGAATCAATGTTTCTTATTTCATTGTTATTTCAATTTGCAATTCTACAATTCTCAATTCATCAAATAGTAATTTAAGTGATTATTTTTGGTACTTAGTAACTTAATTCTCGTGGGAACGATATCTTATATTATTACTTGAAACGATTAGTGTACTTGCTAGCATAAATCATACGTATCAAGTTTTTGGTGTCGCTGCCGGGGATTAAAGATTACTAATATTAATACCAATTGTTGTTATTGCTAATTTGATTTTTATTTATTCCTACTTTATTCATTTTTCTCTTTTTAGGTTTTTCTTAGTATATGAGACGGATAAGTAGCTTGGATTTAGTGCCAATCGACCTTGATATCAATAAGACACTTAGAAGGCTAAATAGGGATCACAAGCAAAGAGCTAAACAAGGAGTTTTAGCAATAGCAAAAGAAGAGAATAATGGTGGTGGTGGAGATGCAGTCCCGAATAGAGCACTAAAGGATTATTCTATTCCTAATGTGGGTGTCTCTAGCATTCGAAGGCTACCTATTCAAGCAAACAATTTTGAGATCAAGCCTGCCATCATTCAGATGATACAATTTTCGATTCAGTTTGGGGGGTTGGCAAATGATGATCCAAATCTGCATATTGCAAATTTTTTAGAAATTTGTGATACATTCAAGCACAATGGGGTGACTGATAATGCCATAAGACTGCGTTTATTTCCATTCTCATTGAACAGCAAGGGTAAGGCATGGTTGACCTCGCTACCTTCAGGAACCATTACTACATGGGATGGGCTGGTTAATGCCTTTCTGACTAAGTACTTTCCACCAGCGAAATCTGCGAAGATGAGGAACGATATAACCAATTTTCTACAACAAGATCAAGAATCTCTCTATGAAGCTTGGGAGAGGTTTAAAGATCTCTTAAGGAAGTGCCTGCACCATAGACTACCGTTATGGATGCAAGTACAAATGTTTTATAACTGTTTGCTCTCAAACACTCAAACCATGGTGGATGTAGCAAGTCGAGGAGCATTCTTCAACAAGACACCGGAGGAAGGATATGAACTTATTGAACTCATTGCTAGTAACAACTTCTTGAAATCTGATAGGAATGCACAGAAAAGGACAACCGGAGTTCATGACATTGATGCTTTTACTAATTTAGCTGCTCAAGTTGCTATTTTAAATAATAATTTTAAGAAAATGAATGTTGCTGCAGTTTCTAATGTAGTTTGTGATAATTATGCAGGGAATCATCCTACTTTGGAGTGTCAAGGCCCATATGAAGCAAATTCTTCCGAACAAGTGAATTATGTGGCCAACAATCAAAGATAATATAATTCTAACTCCAATTACTACAATCAATGGTGGAGGAATCATCCTAACTTCTCATGGAGCAACAATGCGAATATGCAAAAATTGTCTCATTCTTTTCAAACTCAAGAGAAGAAACCAACCATGGAAGAGGTTTTCATCCAATTCATGTAAAAGACCAATGCATTCATTGATGATACCCAAGCCAATTTCAGAAATCAAGGTGCAAGTATTCGCAACCTTGAACATCAAGTTGGGGAGATTTCCAAGCTATTGACGGAAAGAGCTCAAGGAGCACTCCCAAGTAGTACTGAGAAGAATCCCAAGGAGTATGTGAAAGCTATAACTCTTAGAAGTGGGAAGGAGTTAGAACAATCAAAGAGGGGTAGCAAACAAGCAAATGAGGATGAAACTGCTCTTCCTAAAGATCAAGATGTTATCGCTCCTATTCAACAACCTATTTCACAACCATCTTCTAATCCCATTCATTTTCCTCAAAGATTGCGAAAGTAAAATTTAGATAAGTAATTTTCTAAATTTATTAATATTTTTAAAAGCTTACGTATTAATCTTCCTTTTGTAGATATGTTGGAGCAAATGCCGAAATATGTTAAGTTCTTGAAAGAGATTCTATCAAACAAGAGAAATTGGTGGATAATGAGAAGGTTATGCTCATGGAAGAATGTAGTGCTATTATTCAAATAAAGCTTTCCCAAAAGCTAAAAGATCCAGGGAGTTTCACTATTCCTTGTACTATTGGTGATTTTAATTTTGATAGAATTTTATGTGATCTTGGTGCAAGTATTAATTTGATGCCTCTCTCTATTTTCAGGAAACTTGGTTTAGGAGAAGTGAAGCCTACTACGGTATCCTTGCAACTTGCAGATAGATCTATCAAGCATTCTAGAGGTATTATTGAGGATATTTTGGTAAAAGTGGACAAATTCATATTTCTTGCTGATTTTATCGTTTTGGATATGGAAGAAGACAAGGATGTTCCACTCATATTGGGAAGACTTTTTCTCGTCACAGGTGGAACTCTCATAGATGTTTATCAAGGTAAGTTAATTTTAAGGGTTCAAGATGAACAAGTAACTTTTAATGTTTTTTAGGCTATGAAATTTCCTTTCGATGTTGATGCATGTTTTGCAATAAGTGTTTTGGATAGGGTAGTAGCTAAAAAATTTAATGAATCTTTTCCTCCCTTATCTTTGGAAAATTGCATATTAAATGGTAGAACTTTAGGGATTCTAAGTGATGATGAAGATATAATTGAATGTGTGAATAATCTTGATGCTTTGCCACTTTGTGAGTTTCCAAAAAGGCTTAAATTTAAAGAGTTAGGAGCTGTGCATGTTAATGAACCATCATCTAAAAAGGAACCTCCTAAACTTGAACTTAAACAATTGCCATCACATCTTAGGTATGCTTGCTTAGAAGAGTTTTGTTATTATCCTGTTATTATTAACTCTTCTTTGAATGATTTGGAAGAGGAAAAGTTATTGAGGGTTTTAAGGGAGCATAGGAAAGCTATTGGATGGACTATTGATGATGTCAAGGGAATTAGCCCATTTATTTGTATGCACAAGATTTTGATGGAAGAGAGCTACAAGTCATTGGTGCAACCTCAAAGAAGATTAAATCCTTCCATGTAAGAAGTGGTAAAAAGGAGTTGTGAAGCTTCTAGATGCAGGTATAATTTATCCAATCTCGGATAATTCATGGGTAAGTCCGATCCAAGTGGTTCCTAAGAAAGGTGGTATGACCGTAGTGAAGAATAACAACAATGAGCTTATACCCACAAGAACAATGACCAGATGGAGAGTTTGTATAGATTACCGGAAACTCAATGATGTCACAAGAAATGATCACTTTCCTTTGTCCTTCATTGACCAAATGGTGGAGAGACTTTCCGGGCATGACTATTATTGTTTCTTAGATGGATATTCAGGCTATAATCAAATTCCAATATCACCAGAGGATCAGAGAAGACCACTTTTACATGTCCATATGGAACCTTTGCTTATGAAGAATGCCATTCGGATTGTGCAATGCCCCTACTACTTTTCAACGTTGCATGATGTCAATTTTTTCCGATATGATTGAAAAATACATTGAAGTGTTCATGGATGATTTTTCTATTTTTGGTTCTTCTTTTGATAATTGTCTTTCTAATCTCTTTTTGGTTTTGCAGGAATGTGTTGACACAAACTTGGTATTGAATTGGGAAAAATGTCATTTTATGGTAAAAGAAAGAATTGTGTTGGGACATCGAATTTCTGTTAAAGGAATTGAGGTGGACCAAGCAAAAATTGATGTAATTGAGAAGCTTCCACCGCCTACCAATGTTAAGGGAGTTAGAAGTTTTCTTAGACATGCAAGATTTTACAGGAGATTTATTAAAGATTTTTCTAAAATTGCTAAACCTCTTTGTGAATTGTTGGTAAAAGAGGCAGTTTTTGATTTTTCCAAAGAATGTTTAGATGCTTTTGAAACTCTTAAAGTGAAATTGATATCTTCTCCTGTTATTGCTGCACCCGATTGGGAATTGCCTTTTACTTTGATGTGTGATGCTAGTGAATATGCTATAGGTGCTGTTTTAGGGTAGCGAAAAGATAAGGTCTTTCATGTGATTTACTATGCTAGCAAAGTTTTAAATGAGCCTCAATTGAATTATGCAACTACCGAAAAGGAGCTTTTAGCTGTTGTTTATGCTTTTGACAAATTTCGATCTTACTTAAAAGGTTCTAAAGTGATTGTCTACATCGATCAGGTTTTGAGGTATTTATTTGCTAAAAAAGATGCAAAGCCAAGGTTGCTAAGATGGATTTTACTTTTGCAGGAATTTGACTTGGAAATCAAGGACAAGAAAGGAACCGAAAATGTAGTTGCAGATCATCTTTCTAGGATGGACCATGTGCACCCAAATGAAGAAGTTGATGGGGATATTAATGAGAAATTTTCGAATGAGCAGCTGTTTGCAGTTGGAGAAGCCCCATGGTATGCTGATTTTGTCAACTATTTGGCTAGGGGGATTGTGCCTACCGAACTCACCCACCAAAGAAGGAAGAAGTTCTTTTCAGATATTAAGTATTTCATATGGGATAATCCATTCCTTTACAAGATGTGTGGTGATCGTATAACTAGAAGATGTGTGCCGGAAGAGGAGATGGAGAGTATTCTTCAACATTGTCATTCTCGCGAAGTTGGAAGACATTTTGGAGCAACCAATACAACAATAAAAATTTTACAATTAGGATTTTATTGGCCTACTCTTTTTAAAGATTCATATAATTTTGTTGTCAATTGTGATAAATGTCAAAGGGTTGGGAATATATCTAGGAAAAATGAGATGTCTCTAACAAATATTTTGAAAATTGAATTGTTTGATGTTTGGGGTATTGATTTTATGGGTCCTTTTCCATCTTCTTTCTCTAATCATTTTATTTTGGTTGCTGTAGATTATGTGTCCAAGTGGGTTGAAGCTGTAGCATTGCCAACCAATGATGCTCGGGTAGTGGTGAGCTTCTTCAAGAAGTATATTTTTGCAAGATTTGGAACACCAAGAGCTATCATAAGTGATGGAGGATCACACTACAGTAACAAACAATTTGATTCACTTTTGAGTAAATATAGAGTGACACATAGGGTGGCTACACCTTATCATCCGTAGACAAGTGGTCAAGTTGAGGTATCCAACCGTGAGCTAAAGAAGATTCTAGAGAAGACAGTCAATTCTTCAAGGAAGGATTGGTCAAGCAAATTGGATGATGCTTTATGGGCCTACCGGACATCGTTTAAGACACCTATTGGAATGTCTCCATATCAATTGGTTTATGGAAAATCCTGTCATCTCCCAGTTGAGTTGGAACATAGATCATATTGGGCTGTTAAGTTCTTGAATTTCAATTTACAAGCTGTAGGGGAGAAGAGGCTGTTACAACTATATGAGATGGAAAAGTTCTGGAACGATGCTTATGAGAATGCTAGGATCTATAAGGAAAAGACAAAGAGATGGCATGATAGGCACATTCACAAATGGGAATTCAAAGAAGGACACCAAGTGCTCTTCTTCAATTCAAGACTTAAACTTTTTCTGAGAAAATTAAGATCACGGTGGTTCGGTCCTTTCACTATCAACAAGGTCTTACCATCGGGGGCAATAGAAGTCAAGCATCCGACAAAAGGGATTTTTACAGTAAACGGGCAGCGATTAAAGCACTACTTCGGAGGGAACTTTAATACCGAGTGGGTGTCCATTTTGCTCTCAATTCCGAAGTGAAGATTCAAGAAAGTCTAGCTAAAGACTTAAATTTTAGCGCTTCTCAGGAGGCAACCCGACCAAAACTAAAATTTCAAGGATTTAGGATTTCATTAGTTTATTTTATTTTATTAGGTAGTTCAGGATTTGTTTTATGTTATTTGTTTTGATTTTAATTATGTTTGTTTTATTTTTCAGGTGAATAAAGGATTTCAGTGCTGCCCAGTCAATTCCGCCGCAACGGTGGGTACATGTGCGCCGCGGCGGTTTCTCAAAAGTAGAAAAGAGGCCAAGCCCCAAATTGAAGGAATTAGGGCAAGAGCCACGGTGGAAATGACTTACCTGTCGTGGCGCGAGTCATTTAGTTCAAACCTCTCACATTCTCTCCGTCTCTTTCTCTTCTTTTCTCCAAAAACCTCTCATTTTCTTTCACCTCTTCATCTTCCTCAACCTTCTACCTCCCTTAACTCTATTTAAATCCACAAAATTTCTTTCATTTGTTCATATCACTCTCACTATTCTTGTTTCTTCTCAAAAAAATGAAAGATTGCTACTAAGTTTGGGGGAAGGAAGGTGATTGCATTGAAGTTTGGATTCGATATTTGAAGAAGAGATTTGAGGTTTGCAAAAGTGGTAAGGATTTTCTTCTCTCTTAATTGAAATTCTGTGTTTGGTTGATTTCTGATTAGAAGAATTTTATCTGGGTTATAATGGCTTCATCAAGTACTTCTAAGAAGAGGAAATCTAGGGTTGTTTATGATTAAAAAAATTTTGCTAGTGAAGATGCACATAATAGGTTCTATGAATCGGTAACTAGTAGAAATCCCATAGCAGAAAGGGGATTAACTGTCACAGCTATAGGATATCCTCGTATTAGGGGGATTATAGAAGAGAAGGAAATGGGAAATGTTTTGTGCACAACCTAAGCCTGTAATAGTACCAGTTGTGAGGGAATTCTATGCCAATGCTCCTGAACATAACAATAGAAAGGTGTTTGTTAGAAGAAAACAGGTCGATTTTAGTGGGGAGGCTATGAACAAATTTTTTAATTTACCTGATATTACAAAAGATGATTATAATAGATTCAATGGGAGACAAATAGATTATCAAGAGATATTGCAAGAGATTGATGTACCAAGTATCCAATGGAAGCTAACATAAGAAAAACCTGTGATATTTCCGAGCATTGGGCTCACTAAGGACTATAAGGCTTGGTACTATTTTCTGACGGCTAAAATGATGCCAGTAAAGCATTTTAGTGATATTAATAAGGAAAGGGCAATTCTCTTGTACTGCATTGTAACTGGAAAATCTATTGATGTGGGAAAATTCATATCTTCTCATATTATACAGTGTTATAAGCACACTTCCATGTCATTATTTTATCCTTCCTTGATCACTGCTTTGTGTGTTGCTGCTGGGGTCCAATTAGGGGCAGATGAGGAGACTTTAGCTCCTATGGCTGCACTTTCTGACAGTAAAGTGCAAGGAATGAAAGGGATTAACAGAATGGCACCAGTTGTTCAGAGTCAACAGGCAAGATCACAGTCCTCCATATCTCTCACTATGGCTGAGCGGATGGAGAGGTTGGAAGAAAGGGTTAATCAGCAAGGTGAGCAGCTCCAGCAGTTTACAGAGTATCAGTATGCCTGCAACAACACTCTTGAATTGATGATAAGGCAGTTAGCAGTGGGGATAGTAGTGGACATGTCACAGTTTCCTAACATGCTAGTTTATCCAGGAAAGTCACATGGAGAGGGACTGGAGTCTTCTCAGGCAGAGGACTTAGATGGAGATGAGGGTGATGAAGCAGCTGAGGAGGAGGAGATGTAATCTCTATTTTTATTTCTTTTTACTTTTCTGTCTATTTTTCTGTTTTAGATTTCAATTTTATTTTTTGGATTTATTAGTTATGTTTTGTTTTATTTTGGATATTTGAACTAAGTATCAGTTTTCTTTGTGTGAGTTAACGACTTTACATTGGTTGCAAGTGTGGCTTTTTTTTTTTTTTTTTAGGATACTGCTTGAAAAGAAAGGAGAAAATGTCGTTGTACCTGAGAAAAATCAAGAAGGGAGTTATTCTATCCCTTAATTTCCTTACTTTAGTTTGTGCTTTTGTTCATTGAGGGCAATGAAGATAATTAAGTTTTTGGGGGGGGGGAGGATAATTTTATTCTTTTATTCTTTGAGTTATTAACTGCATTAAAGTCATACTATCATTCTTTTATTCTTCTATTTTTCATTCTTTTATTCTTTTCTATTCTTTTATTTGTTTTCTGCATTAAAATTTTTAACTTTTGAGCATTTTTTTTAATTTTCGAGTCAATTCATAAAGTCAATGATGATAACTTGATTACTGTGATATGTGGTTGTTGAGTTGGAATTCGATATTACTTAGACTTTGAGGATAGCTTAGACATTTGTTTTGTTTGAATTGGATATTCAATGTTGGTCTAGTATGGTAATTTTGAATAATGATCCTGTTTTGCTACTTAGAGACATTTTATTTAGAAATTTGTGAATGAAAAATAGGCATCAACAAATTTTAGAACTTGGTTGATTGTCGTTCGAGGCGAAATCCTAGACTTTCATGTTGCTTAGGAAATGATTTAGGCTATCTTTGGACCGTTTGAGCTTTTCTTGCCTACCTTAATTATTTTTATCCGCTAGTTACCTATTTGAGCAATTTATTTAATTTTTAGCCTTAATTTTCTTTCTTTAAACTTATTTTCCTACCTGATTTTGAGCCTAAACACTTATCCTTACATTTAATAAGAATATTTACTTGTGTGTGATTTGTTGAGATTGAAGAGCAAAAATCTATTATAAGGGAGAAAAGGATAGAAAAGAATGTTGTTGACCCCAGTGATAATCAAAGATAAGTTAGGGGGTCTTGAAGAAGAATGAAGGAGGGATACAAGTTTGAAGAAAAGTGTTCGGCATTTATTTATTTTGTTTTGCAATTAAGAAAAAAAAATAAAAAACAAAAAAAACAAAAAAGTTGATGGTAGTAGTGGTGAAAGTGTGCGAAAGTGTTATAGCACAAAAGAAAGAAGGAAAGTATGAAAAGTGAAGTTGTGATGTTAGTATTCTTAAGCTCTTTAGAATGTTACATTTTGTTCGATTGTGAGTATTCTCATTCTTTAAATTATCCTATCCATTCTTTTTGAGCCAATACCTAAACCTGACATTACAAGCTTAATTAAGACCTTTTGATCCGAGGTGGCATGATGAGTTTACATTAGTGGAGAGTGACAAGAAAGCAAAGCTTATGAGATTTGTGTTTCATTAATATTTAGAGGTCAAATTTGTTTGCATTGGTTTTATAAAATTATCCGGGTGGTAGAATTGATTGTTTTAGAGATTGCTTACTTGGATTTTTCAGAGGATTGATGATTTGAATGGAATGAAAGTTTGGGTGATTTTTCTAGTTTTTGTAATGTCCAATAAATTCTTGACGCTTTATGTTATGTTTACTCTCAAAATCGTGGAATTTGGGCAGCATATTGATGGTGGCTGCTCTTATTTTAAATTGTGCCACATTTACGGCAAGTAAAGCCATACACGAAAGAGGGTTGGTTGTAATAGGGGCGAATAACTCATTGAGAGTTTGCTGATCCTCATGGATGTGATGAGGTGGAAGTGGATGTGGATCCATTTCTAGAACTGGTGGAGTGAGAATGGTGTTGATTTCTCGTTTAACCTTACATAGTAGGTGAGACCTTATGATCTCCGGATCAAATACAATTGGCTTTTTCTGAGATCTCCTACCTAACATACACTATAGAATTGCACACAATAGGGGGGGAGAAATTCACACGTAAGAGCTGGGTTCCTATAACTAGACAGCTCCTAACTAGTTTAAATGATAAATCAAAGCCTCCAACTCAAATCTCTGAAGTCGAAAATAGGTAGTTTAATCCCCAGGGGAGAGGTGGTACACAATGCTAAGCAAGGGCACTCTTAAGTCACCTCTCATCTAGAATAGACGTGTGTCTATACCCTGAATACAAGTAGTAATGCGGGGTAGGATTGCACTTAGGCAATGTTCACGATTAAGAAGTGCAGTTGGTACAACTTTTGATTAATCTTTGCTTAATGAGTTTGGCGGGACCTAGAGTCAAGTCTAACTAATTTTAATTACTTTTGTAGCTGTGAATTCGATTTCCTAGAAGGGCAAGATATCAGTGATGAAATCCGATTCTTATTTTATAGTGCCATTTTTGTAAGGGTGCCCTTATTACTATGTGCGATCCAAGGTGTACAGATTACTCACTCAAAATCAATACAGAAACTCACTAGCAAAATATGCGTGAGTGTTTCGAAAATTTACCTCCTGTTCTAGACGGGGGATGATTGAGTTGAGTCGACTCGGGCCACCAACACCAAATTTGGTGTACGAACCCGAGGGGCTGAGATAGTTTCATCCTACTATCGTCCGTCCCTAAATCTATTACCATCCGAGCCCTTTTGGATGAAATTAAAAATTATTACAAATTCAAGTTCCTAATACAAATTATTTTCTAAGAAAAAATAAAATGAAAAGAAAATTGGAAGTTGTTGTTTTCTTAGTGAGGGAACCAATTAGGTGAATAAAAGGTCCACGTGTCGTCTTTCGTTAACTTCCGGCGAATCCTTCACCTGAAAATAACACAATTATTCAAATCAGTTTGTTAAGGCAAAAACTAATATGCCCATTATAATGTCCATGATATCAGAAACTTGCTCAACAAAAATCAGCAAAAAATATTGTCACGTTACTGCAGAGCACTAGGAGGCTACTATTGAGCGGTGAAATTTTGATGAAAATTGATTTTTCCAGTTAGAACTAGTTTATGATATTCCAAGGATTGTAGTGAAGATATTTTGAAGACTGTTTTTGTTCTTTTAGCTTCTGTTTCAAACAAAACAAGTTCGATTTTGTTTCAAAAAACTATTTCGAACTCTTTCCGAATTGAAAATGAATCAAGCTGCTGTCCTCGGCAGCGGCGCCAATTTGATCGATGTATAAACTTGATGTAGATTGCAGATGAACAAATATTTAAAATAAAACTTTGGGAAGTCGAATTTGTTCCATAGGGATAGTTGGGATTCACTTAAAATTCGAATTGAAAAACAGAGTTTGAAAACAGATTGGTTTTAAAAATAAAACAGAGTTGTAGCAAAATAGAAAATGAAAATTAGCAATAGAAAAGAGAGATTGAAACTAGTGAAAAAGGGCTTAGAGAATTCAAGTCTACCATTGCAAGTCATCCATAATGCTAAATCGTTCTAATTATGACTCAATCCATGTAGCAAGTCATTGCTCGTGGATCGGAAGATGATTCGATGTAACCATTGATTGTAACCCAAAAGTATCTATGAAGATCTTTGACTTAGATAAGATTACTCGACTTATACTTCTATTCATCACAGAGCATGAGTGTTTTTTAATTTATCTAAGTAATAGTCATCAAAGCTTGAATTAGAAGTATGAGTTAGATAATCTTATCATAAAGAGATTCACAGAATTAACATGTAAAACAAAAATAAAGAATTAAAATAGCATTGGTAGGATGAACTTGCTCCAGCATCCTTAACCTCTCCAAGGAGAGTCTAGCCACTCATAGCAAAGGTCACGGTTGCAACAATAAGAAAATAAAGAAGACAATAGATGGAGAGGAGAATCTAAAACAGAGCTGTAACTTGATTTCTTCTTTGATGGTCTCTCAAGAGAATTACAATAAGAACTAAAGATAGTAAAAATCAACAAAATCACTCTTGATGTTCTCACTACTATCAATAACTCTCTTAAAAGAAAATTACAGAGAATTATAGAGAGAAAATGAGAAAATTAAAGATCAAGAAAAGGACCCCTTCTTTGAAATCAACCCTCTAATTTATAATATTCATAATCAGGTTATTGGGTCAACTTTTCGGATGATTTGATTGGAAAGAACCATTCATTTACAACAACCGAAGTATTTGGAACTTCCAGTGTGAATCTCGAGGCAAGATGGCTCTAGATCACCGGGGTACATTAGGGAGATACCGCGGTGCGGTGACGTGGCAGCTTTTACTGCTCATCTTCAGCGAAGTTTCTCCTTTTTGCTCGCACATTGTAACCGACTTTGTTACATTGTTTGGTAACACTTCCACGTGCCCTTTATTTATCTGCAATTTAGCAATAATATCTCATTAGCTTCATTAATTGGAGAAACAATTTAATTTTGTAATTATTTACAATGAGTGACATTTAAAATGTGATAGAATTTGTGAAATTACGATCCCAAAATCACATTATTGTGACATTATCATTAACAATTGCGTATGAGTAGCCAACTGATTGTATTTAAATTGACCATGACAAAATATTTCAAATAATATATTTTTCTAATTTTATACACCTTATTCGCTAAAGAAATTAATCGATACGAGGATTACAAATTTCATTTCATCGTAACAATTTCGATGACATACAATAAGAAATTATAAATGCGCATAGATATACATTTAAAATCAAAAAAATCGATTGAAATTCTTATAACATAATAAATATATCGAATAAATTTCAAAAGGGGATATTATAAGACAAATGACCATACACCTTTTGATAAAAATTAGATGATTTCCCCTTAGCTAGAATGTCGATGTCTTCAGACTCTAACTTTATAGGAGGAGATGAGGGTCTAACTTATAAAAAATAAAAGTTAGAGAGGTATTATTGAAGAGGCGTTTATTATATAGATAACAATTTCCTAACAAAAAACATATAAGTCTAAAAATTAGACAACACATGAAGTCGGATGTGAGTGATTTTCTGTGGTGCCCCGCCTAACACTAACACAAATCCCCATGTCAGATCTAGAGGCACTAGGTGGCGCCTCGAAATTTCGACATAATCTCCTCCGTTATTGTTAGCATTCCAAGTTGTTCAAACTACACCTAATAAACGACATACAATCCTGCATATTGTAGACACCCCATTTTTGCACTCGCCTGATTAATCAACTCGTCAACCCGATCGCAAGGATTCCCAATGATGGATGTGTATTCCATTGCTTTACTTTGTTACTAGATTTGTTTCAGAAATCCAGATGAGGTATCTCGAATTGACAAAACCTTAGAAACCACGCTACGCTAGGAAAATACAACCCCAGAAACCTAGAAATCATCATCTTGCAGACCAAAAAGAAGCTTCACGATAAAAATCACTAAAAATTGACCAAATTACCAAAATACCCCTAACCTCAAAATAACCCTAGAGCCTACGTTACGCTTAGGAAAACTCTCTCGAACACATAAAATAACAAATCGGAACCAAATAAATCATTTCACCAATTTTAACAGAATTTGACAAAATTACGAAAATGCCCCTCATAAAGTTCACAATCATTTCACACAAAAAATTTCATAAATAACACAAAATAATATTTTCATTGAATTCCTTACGAAAAATCGATTCTAAAACACACTAGAACATTAAAAACCGACTTAAAACGTGAAAAGTCCTCTCCGGGGGCAAAACGGTAATTTCATAATTTTCATAATTAAAAATTTTGAAATTAATAAATAAAACATTAAATAATTAAAGTGAAACATTAATGAAATTAATTTAAAATTTTGAACCTAAAAAATCGATTAATCGGACTCTCAGGCAAAATTGTTGAGGGTTCGTGAGATATTTCTTTAAGGACCCCTCCATTTGGGGGTCCAAAGAATTAAAGAAATAATGGAAGGGGGTTCTCCAAAAATTAAAAGTAAATCAAGCAAGACTGAAGTCAAGGTATTAAAGTCAATCAAGTAAGACTAAAGTCAAAATTAAAGTCAATTAAGCAAGACTAAAGTCAAGATATTAAAAGTCAATCAATTAAGACTAAAGTCAAAACATTAAAAGTCAATCAAATAAGACCAAAAGTCATAATAGAGTTCTAATTAAATAATAACTCTATCTAATAGAGTTCTAACTTAAAAACAATTCTACCTAAAACAATTCTAATTAAAACACAATTCTACCTAAAATAATTTTAACTAAAACACAACTCTAATTAAAAGAACTCTAATTAAACACTAACTCTATCCAAATTAACCCTAAAAAACATCTATAAATAGAGGTGCTCACACCCTATTTTCGTATCAAATCATAAACCCTAGGAGAAGTAGGTCTAGAAGCTCCCCTAGCCCCCCATAAACCCTAGTTTTGAAGCCCCAACTCCTTACCTAACATCCCCCCTTCAATTTTAGTCTAGAAAATACCTAAAATCCCTTCAAAAACACCCCTAAATCCACAACAAACTTGAAGAGTTCAGATTCAGAAATAAGGAGATACCTTGATCTAGGAGATCCGAAGTCAAATCCGGAGGCAGAACGAAGCAAGGGAGTACAGTACAAGGAGCTCTTTTTGTCAGATCTGAGGGAGTAAAATCTTTGCTATCGGAAAGGTACGAAATTTGTATTTTTGTTTTTATCTAGGTTTTTAGCAATGTGATATATTTGGGAAGTTAGTAGAGACCGGCTTTGGCCGGGCGGGGTTGGTGCCTAACACCTTCCAACCCCGTAACATGATCCCCGAATTCAGATTTTTTATGGTAGATTAGTTTTTTTTATCCATGTTAGAGTCAGTTTGGTTCCTAGACCCCAATAACTAGGTGGCGACTCCCAACCTCAAGGGTCAAAAGCGGATCCGTGCACCCCGCGGATCGAGGGCGCTTTCAGTGGCGACTCCACTGGGGACTATTGAGGATCAAACTTGAAAAACCCCAAGTATGGGAGCATTGCCAAGATGACCTAGTTTTTTTTTATTATTTAGTTGGATTTATTTTATTTATTTTTTCTGTTTATTTATTTTTTTTGTCTTGATTGTAGATGATTTTGGGCATTGCATTTTTTTTTTCAATTAAGGATCACTTTTTGATGACCCCTAAATAATGAAAGATTCAAATTGATGGAATGATGAAGGTTGGACAGAAATATTAAAACGTTTTTAGAGAATATTCTAGTGAGAATTAAGTCTGGGAGCCTCTTAATAAAACATAGATCTCGTCGAGTAGATTAATTTAGAATCTAAGTTCACTCAATTTCGTTATCGGAAGCCTTAGATATCATCGATGCAAGTTCAATCTGTAAATCTGGAATTATTTCTGAATGAAAGTTGGGACAGCAACGTTAAAACTTTTTTACAGAATATTCTAGTGAGAATTAAGTCTGGGAACCTTTTAATAAAATGTAGATCTCGTCGAGTAGATTAATTTAGAATCTGAGTTCACTCAATTTCGTTATCGGAAGCCTTAGATATCATCGATGCAAGTTCAATCTGTAAATCAGGAATTATTTCTGAATGAAAGTTGGGACAGCAACGTTAAAACCTTTTTACAGAACATTCTGGTGAGAATTAAGTCTAGGCACCTATTAATAAAATGTAGATCTCATCGAGTAGATTAATTTAGAATTTGAGTTCACTCGATTTCGTTATCGGGAGCCTTAGATATTATCGATGCAAGTTCAGATTGTATTTTCCTAATTCACAGAAAATCTGAATTTATCTAATGTTGGCACAATTAATGTTCTTGAGAGTGAGCTCATCTCAACCATTGTCATTCTATCATCAATGTAACACCTATTGAAATCTCGATTTATTTTGGATCACCCAAAAGTGATCATTGATTGGACCTTAAAAATTATAAAAAAGTATGCCTATTGCAATGTTTGTTTGATCAATTATTATATGCGATGCTCATTAATTGATTTGCCATGATCTTGACAATATATTTGTGATGTGTTTGATTTCATCTTAATTTCGATGTGATGGGTTTTGGATTATTTTCTTGATCAATATTCATTTGATATCCATATGTGATGACATAATCTGGCCCATGGGCTCACGTGTTTGAAAAAGGCCCCGGGCACACCCCACCCTGTTTTGCACACACCACATGCACGTTTACTGCTTTACTCACTTACACGTCCCATTTAGCCAACGTGGCACTAGTGCGTGGCCCGGTCTCTTCGGAGATGCGACGTCATTCATGAAACCCACAACTCCAGTCACGTACCTTAGGGTATATCGAACTGGGGCATCAATATCGTCTGATCAGGTGATTCTGAGAGACATATTGATGCACCCATGCTGGGGTGACCTGAGCCTTTGTCCTATTGTAAGCCACACAGTCACATGTCCCGATTGCCAACGTAGTACTAGTACGTGGTCGGTCCCCTCGTGGGATGCCAAACCATTTATGAAAGCTACAACTCTTGACTCGTATCCGTAGGTATAAAAGGTAATCTAAGTATATCAATTGCACTTCTTGGTCAAAACCGGTGCCTAAGCAAGATCTTGCCCCGCTGTACCCTACTGTACGAGGGGGATAGACTACGTCTATTCTAGACGAGAGGTATTTAAGTGGGCCCTTGCTCAGCATTGTGCGCCACCTCTCAACTGGAGATCAAACTGGCTGTTTTTGGCTTCAGAGAAGTGAGTTGAGGTTTTAGATTATCACCTATACGGTATATCAAACCAAGTCACCACGTATCGAGAGGTATATAGGTGTGCTTGGGCAAGGGTGGCTAGATAAAAAAATGCATTGCACGTAGTAAACCTAGAGTCTAGAAGCCTTCCTATAGGTCACGACCCGAATTGACTATGGGTGTTCCTGGGTTGCTTTATTCAATCCAACCAACAGGTAGGTGGGCGGACCGATCCAGAATAATCAAACAAAACCCGCAATATCGGTCCTACCCAATCGGTGAAATGTACTGATTAATTTGAACCACTTAAACCAGTTGACCCAATGGACAAATTGATCAAACTAATCAATACCAAATTAGTTGGACTAATTGGTTTCACTTTTAAAGATCCAGACCACTTTATATAGAAAGATTCGATTTTAGGATCAAATTAATTTGTCTGATCAAAGGTTCAATCCCAATCAGGGGTAGACCCGTGCCTAATCTTTCTCACTTTCTTGGTCACCATAGACTTATAGTGCATTTGGATTCGATATTTTCCATCGAACTTGGACTATTCTATATCGAAACTTTAATCATGTGGTTAAGAGTCAAACCTTTAGAGTCAATGGTTAACCTTGGTTTACTTCCAATCGGGTGATAATTGGTCCCAAATATTTTAAATCCTCATCTATGTCATTTTGGGTCCGTCAAAAGAGTCGTCTAGTCAAAGTACTAATGTTAAGTTCAAGTAGTCCATCCACCCAAAAGGACCTTCTCTCTTTGTAGATAATTGTCCCTGAGTTTTCTTTGAGTTTCAATCCAGTTTTTGTCATTCTTTAAATCCAGTAGTCGAGTTTGTTAATCAATGTTTTTCAATTCCAATAAAATATAGAAGCTTCTGATTATCATACGTGTAATAATGATTTGAGCATAATATCTAACATGAGGATTGACTTAGAGCTCACTAATCAAACTTAATAAATATTGGAATTAAAGAGTACACTCAAGAAGTGCAAATTGGTGATACATTATCCTCAGGAGAACATGAGAGCATAGTAAACTTACTTGAGAAATTCAACAATATTTCTTGTATGACCTCATAAGGATATATGGATGAATTACACAAAAACATAGATCAAGTCAAGAGTGATTTCAAAGTCAAAGATTATCGGTCAAAGATGATATAGCTGAAAGCATCAACAAAGATGCTAAGACTTACAAGTGGATCTACCATGTTTTTCACTCAAGTGAAGAAAGTTCTCATTCATAAAAGAATATGAGATTTCTTTTGAAGTTTGGAAATAGTTGAACGAGTCAATGTCAAATACAAAGAACTCAGTCTCACTCAACTCCGTAGGAGAAGATTGAAGATTACTCTTTCTCAGAAGAAGACTGAAGAATATTCATTCTCAAAAGAAGACCTTGCTCGACAGAGCAATTCAGATATCGAATTCTTGAAACTTTGACCAAGTCAAGCAGCATTCACCAAAGGAGGCCTTCTTTGGTCGAACCATTTTCCTGTCTTATCAAGAAAAAGAAAACCTTCTTTAGCCCCTTGCAGCCTCTAAAAAAATCAAATAGCCTATTTCTTTCTAAACCACACCAACCAACCTTGGGAGGGAATCTTAGTATGAACTAAGTTTTGACCTGATCCCAAAAGGAAAAAAGAAATATTTGGGGTACGTAGGCAACCTGAGAAGTTACTTCAGGCCCGGTCATTAAAAGAAAAATGTATTCTCTTAAGGAAAGTGTCATCCAAAAGAAAAATCTACTATTGAAATGTTCAAAAGAAAAGAATGCCAAACTAAGGGCATTAGAAAAAAGAATCAAAAGGATTGACAAAAAGAAAAGAATGCCAAACTAGGGGCATTTAGAAAAAAAAATCAAAATAATTGATAGAAAAGAGAGAATATCAAACTAGGGGCATTTTGGGAAGTTGAGCCTTATATCTTTTCTTTCTAAACCATATCCTAAGCCCACCTATTAAGTCCTCCTGAAGGCTAATTGACTCGGTTAAGGTGCAGGAAACTGAGAAATTGTCGATTTGATTACACAAGATCATCAAGAAAAAAAAAAGAAGCCCGCTAAGTCGAAAACCTGAAAAGGCGGCTTAGGCAAAATTTAGGGCATAACCATAAAAAAGAAAGCCTGCTAGGTTGAAAACCTGAAAAGGCGACCTAGGCAAAAATCAAGGTATTATCAGAAAAAGAAAGAGCAAAGCCCGCTAGATTGAAAACCTGAAGAGGCGATCTAGGCAAAAATTAGGGCATCATCAAATGGGAGGAAAGGTCCCGTCAAGAAGAAAAATTCAGAAGGAAGCTTGTGCAGAAACTGCAGAACCATTCAAGCCACGATATTTGTCTTTTAGCCAAGAGCTCACATCCGACAAAAACAATATTGAAGTCGAAAAAAATCAGAAGTCATCTTGAACATTGTAGGATCTTCAAAAGTATGTTTACTTGTTCAAGTGTTCGCTAATGGAAGATGTAGAATCATCAACCACTTTGAAGAGGAAGATTTTTTATTCTAATATTTATCAAGATTTTTTAAGTCCAGCTCAAGCATTTTTCAAAAGAAATTCGAAAGAAAATGATCAATTCTTTATTGCACATATGATAATCTTAAGAGTCTTAAATTTAAGAGAATGTCAGTTCTTCTATCTATCATACATCAGAGTCCATATTTTTCAAGCGTAATCCATTCCATCAGTCTCGTAGTCAAGTCCCAATTAAAGCCAACCTTGAAACTAGGGGCATTTTTGAAGGTCATTTAATTCCAAAGTTTTTGTTCTTAATCACATGATAAAAAGAAAATCATACAAAAGCTTAAAAGTCCGATGAAACCCAATGATAATTACGAATCCAGATGCATGATAAGCCAATAAAGGCCTGATCTTTCAAACTTTGAGCTAGATTTTGAATCATATAATCAATTAATAGGATTGTTTAAGTTCCTATAAATCTAAGCTCGAGAAACGTGGCTTAGTAAATTCGAGTCTGAGAAGCGAGATTCCAACTTTTTGAATCATAGAATGAATAGGCTTTTTGAAGTGCCTACAAACCTAAGTCCGAGTCCGAGAAACGAGACTCCAACTTGTTAAATCATAGAATGAATAGGCTTTTTGAAGTGCCTACAAACCCAAGTTCGAGTCCGAGAAACGAGACTCCAACTTTTTGAATCATAGAATGAATAGGCTTTTTGAAGTGCCTACAAACCTAAGTTCGAGTCCGAGAAACGAGACTCCAACTTGTTGAATCATAGAATGAATAGGCTTTTTGAAGTGCCTACAAACCTAAGTTCGAGTCCGAGAAACAAGACTCCAACTTGTTGAATCATAGAATGAATAGGCTTTTTGAAGTGCCTACAAACCTAAGTTCGAGTCCGAGAAACGAGACTCCAACTTTTTGAATCATAGAATGAATAGGCTTTTTGAAGTGCCTACAAACCTAAGTTTGAGTCAGAGAAACGAGACCCCAACTTTTTGAATCATAGAATGAATAGGCTTTTTGAAGTACCTATAAACCTAAGTTTGAGTCCGAGAAACGAAACTCCAACTTTTTGAATCATAGAATGAATAGGCTTTTTGAAGTGCCTATAAACCCAAGTTCGAGTTCGAGAAACGAAACTCCAACTTTTTGAATCATAGAATGAATAGGCTTTTTGAAGTGCCTATAAACCTAAGTTCGAGTCCGAGAAATGAGACTCCAACTTTTTGAATCATAGAATGAATAGGCTTTTTGAAGTGCCTACAACCTAAGTTCGAGTCCGAGAAACGAGACTCCAACTTTTTGAATCATAGAATGAATAGGCTTTTTTGGAGTGCCTACAAACCTAAGTTCGAGTCCGAGAAACGAGACTCCAACTTTTTGAATAATATATAGGCTTTTTGAAGTGCCTATAAACCTAAGTTCGAGTCCGAGAAATGAGACTCCAACGTTTTGAATCATAGGCTTTTTGAAGTGCCTATTAACCTTAGTTCGAGTCCGAGAAACGAGACTCCAATTTTAATAGGATTGTTTAAGTTCCTGCAAACCTTAGCCAGAGTCCGAGAAACGAGACTCCAGCTTTGTTTGAAATCATATTGAATTAATAGGATTGTTTAAGTTCCTTAGCCTGAGAAGCTTGGCTACAATAGGCTCCAGTCCGATAAATGAGACTCAAACTTTTTCAAACTCTAAAAAGAATTTCAAATAGGATTTAACGAAGTTCCTACAATGTTATAACTCCAATTACTTTTGTTAAACCTTACTATGATTGTTTTCGTTGCATAAGTGCATCTCAATTTTGAATCATTATTCTCAGTGAGAGAAGATCTCTAGGACCTGGCACATTTTTACTCAGTTTCACACAGCATCACACCATTGCACACACGTGCACTTTTGCATCAGTCAGGGAGAATCTTCTAAAATTCGAGGATCTGACATCGTCAGTGAGAGTTCAAGCTCGAGGACCTGACAACCTTTTAATTCGGGAAGAGTTTTACGCTCAAGGATCTGAACACCCTGACGAATTGCTAAATCAGGCTGCAAAATGAACTGTCACTAGCTTTGGCATTCGGATATCGCACTATCTACCAAAATAGATTTGCTATCTAGTTTGCTTCAACCCTCTGCCAAAGAGGGGCATCTGTAGACACCCCATTTTTGCACTCGCCTGATTAATCAACTCGTCAACCCGATCGCAAGGATTCCCAATGATGGATGTGTATTCCATTGCTTTACTTTGTTACTAGATTTGTTTCAGAAATCCAGATGAGGTATCTCGAATTGACAAAACCTTAGAAACCACGCTACGCTAGGAAAATACGACCCCAGAAACCTAGAAATCATCATCTTGCAGACCAAAAAGAAGCTTCACGATAAAAATCACTAAAAATTGACCAAATTACCAAAATACCCCTAACCTCAAAATAACCCTAGAGCCTACGTTACGCTTAGGAAAACTCTCTCGAACACATAAAATAACAAATCGGAACCAAATAAATCATTTCACCAATTTTAACAGAATTTGACAAAATTACGAAAATGCCCCTCATAAAGTTCACAATCATTTCACACAAAAAATTTCATAAATAACACAAAATAATATTTTCATTGAATTCCTTACGAAAAATCGATTCTAAAACATCCTAGAACATTAAAAACCGACTTAAAACGTGAAAAGTCCTCTCCGGGGGCAAAACGATAATTTCATAATTTTCATAATTAAAAATTTTGAAATTAATAAATAAAACATTAAATAATTAAAGTGAAACATTAATGAAATTAATTTAAAATTTTGAACCTAAAAAAATCGATTACTCGGACTCTCAGGCAAAATTGTTGAGGGTTCGTGAGATATTTCTTTAAGGACCCCTCCATTTGGGGGTCCAAAGAATTAAAGAAATAATGGAAGGGGGTTCTCCAAAAATTAAAAGTAAATCAAGCAAGACTGAAGTCAAGGTATTAAAGTCAATCAAGTAAGACTAAAGTCAAAATTAAAGTCAATTAAGCAAGACTAAAGTCAAGATATTAAAAGTCAATCAATTAAGACTAAAGTCAAAACATTAAAAGTCAATCAAATAAGACCAAAAGTCATAATAGAGTTCTAATTAAACGTTCGAGACCATTTATCCGGCTCAGGCTGACCGTTTGACATGACGGTAAGTAATGGGTCTCTTTTCGATGTGTCAGAACGTTCGACTACTATAAATTATTAGTGATTACTGATTAATCATCTTCGTCTATGCCTATTAGGTGTGCATGTGATTCCCAAATATATAAACTATTCGTATATGACCACCTTTACATAACAAGTTCACTGGTAAAGATAGAGAGGAATAAACCCGGATTCCAGTTGTGACTCCACTCTCATACGCGTCCCATACTACGTATGAGCTTAGTGGTCCCTATCGTACATCTTAGGATAGTACACTACTCCGGATGATATGAAGCACTATCCCTTCAGGCATTTACAGACTCTTTAACAACTCATAAAATAACTATATCTATATCTATATATATATATATATATATATATATTATATATATATATATATATATATATATATATATATATATTATTTTCATTTGAAAAAGAGAAATAACAATAAAAGGTTGAGAATGGACATCCAGTTTCCTACCATGAAAGTGTGGCCACCCAGCCTAAAATAAATAACATAATGTAGACACCCCATTATTGCATCTGTCTAATTCGACAATTCGACACCCGATTTTGGTGGATTCCTAATGATGAATATACAAGAACTCGAAGGCTTGTGAGTACTGCTTGATTCATTCTGTTTCAAGTTTCTTTTCATCCTCCCTACTCGTCACGACTTGACCTAGAAATTTACGCACGCTTAGGATCGCTACATCTTACACCCGACTTAGCAAGCACGTACGCATAGGTTCGCTACACAGTTCGATAACTTAGAGACCTCGCTACGCTAGAAAAATATGGATTTGAGATTTAGAAATAAACACACAGGGACTGAAAGAAATCTCACGCAGAAATTTCTAAAAATCTGTAAAAATCACCAAAATGATGAAAATACCCTTCATAAATTTTTGATGTCCGAAAAGTCTCAAAAGTACGCCCATTGCACTCAGAACGTGATTTCAAGTCTAACGGGACTCAAATCGATGAAAACAGAGAAATTGGTAAAAATTTGTAAAAAATCATCAAAATGACGAAAATACCCCTCATAAATTTTGGATGTCCTAAAAGTCTCGAAAGTACCTCCATTGCACTTAGAATGTGATTTCGAGTCTAACGGAACCCAAATCGATGAAAACAGAGAAATTCAAGAAAAATCGTCAAAAATCGTAAAAATGACCAAAACGCCCCTTAACATCTAACTCTAACATAGAGACCTTGATCCCTAGGAAAATAAAATTCAAATAAAAAAAATAAACCAAAATAAAATTAAAATTGAAAATTAAAATAAAATCCAAAATCTAAAATTAATTTAAAATTCAATACCAAAATAAAAATTACATTTTCAAGAAACCGATTATCAAAATCAAATTGAAAATCTGTCACGCCCCGAAATCCCAACACGAATCCCTATGATTCATCGGTTAGAATCTCGAGGTGTGAGGTAATCAATCACACAATCTAACAGAACATTCATAAATAATAATACTTATGAAAAGAAAATATACGCAGCGGAATAAACATTTAACTAACATCTATACGAGAGTCTAGAGTAAACAGAAGAAATCGACAAACACTGATATAAGTCAAGATCTTTAATCTCATAATTCATCAGGTTACAAAAATTTCTAAACTACCATGTTTCTTATCTACAACCAAAAACCGCTAAGATCCTCTACTAGTCCTCAAAGACATAGCGGCGGCAAGACATCAATCTGATCCTCCTCAAGGACCTCCTCAAAAGACTCTTCAAAGAACGGTTCTTCAAAAGTTGAATAATCTGAAAGGGGAAGGATAGGGTGAGTAACAGGGGAATGTTACTCAGCAGGATGAACGTCGTTCTAACAACGAGTCATACATGCATGAGTAATCAGTTGAAGAGTTAAATAATGTAAGTTTTTCATAATGTAACATACGATAAATGTCTAAGCATATTCAATAAACAGTTAAATAATTTCAACCTATCATTTCTATCATTTAAAGTAGCATATGCATCTTTTAAATGAAAACATCTATCAATCATTACAAAATAAGAAAAAGATACATAATAAAAACACGGCGGTGTAATCGATAAGAGAGCAGAGGAACACGCCGATATAACCGCCTCGGCTATGGCAATACGATATTCCAAACTTAACCTCCTATGTGGAATCCCATCGTTATAATCTGATTTTGTGGCCGGTCTAGCATATCACGGTTGGATGACCATTTATCCGGCTCAGACTGGCCGTTGACCAAGAACCCAATACTGAGTTCAACTAACGGTGAGGTCGACCGTTTGACGACTACAGACTAATAGTGATCACTAACTAGCCCAGGAGACCCCTCGCGTTGAAGCCTATCAAGAGGCAATGCATGTAAACCCCGCCTAGCTCTACACTATACAGAGACCGTCTTTACACACAACGTTTCCCAGGAAATAAGTAGGAGAAATTCCCGAATTTCATAAGCTGTAATATGCTCTAAGGTATCCCATACTACCGAAGAGCATATGACATCTAGTGTTATCCTAGATTGACTCGTCGCTTCCGGATACACAGCAACGCGTCACTCTTTATGGGTTTTCTGCAAACCTTTACTGGTAAACAAAATAATTTATTTTGTATATAATATATCATTTCTTTTTAATCGAAAATACAAACAAAGTCTGGTAGTACCCTCCAGTGACAGTTATCTGTCATTTTCATCCATCAACCATCTTATCCCTCTATCTATCTATCACGTTTTACGTGGCATGGCCGCTACGTAGAACTGGAGGCACTGTCCCATCAATCAGTCAAGAACATACGTTCTCTCTATCCATCCATCAATTAAATCGATCAATCTATCATCTAATTTCTTACATATCTATTAAAGTAATTTTTCCTTTAAAGTAATTCGAAATTCATAAAGCATCAACCAATTCCATTCGATGATTTTGGTTGAGTCGAGAGACTCGAAAACAAAGATAAAATCATAAGACATAAAAGTTGGAAATCTATGAAAATTTAACTAAGTGTTGAAAAAATGATTTTTCAAAGTCGAAATTGAAAACGAACTATTTATTTATTTATTAAAGAACTTAAAGTAATACTTAATTGTTTTTAATGAAATAAATGTAGGAAATGGGTATACATACTATATGGAAGCAACACAAAACAAATTAGAACCAAACTCAACATTCGGATACTTTTCCGAATTACTGATTTTTCGTCGAAACTCGACCAAAATCGATCAAAATATCATATTAACTATAAAATGATTATATTACATCAAATGAACTAAAACCAATCATAAATAAGCATGTAAACATGATTCAAATCATTCAAATATGTATAAACTTAATGAAACGATCGATTTATCAACAATCATATGGATTTTCTATGAAATTATCGCATAACTAGAAGGTAGAAGGGAAGGCAACCTACATCAAGCTAATTTCAACGGTTGAACGAACTTTAAAATCGCCTCTGGCTAATCTCCAAAAAAAATTTCCGACGAAAATCGGATTTCTTTGCGTCCACACGTAACCCTCGGCGAGAGGAACAACTTTTCTTCTTGCGCCTAAGCTCGGATCGTTCTCGTTTGGCGTAGATCTAAGTTTCAAATATTGAAGGAAAAGGATTGAGATTTGTTTGGAGAGGAGAATAAGAAAAATCTGATTTTTCTAATAGAATTTAGATATTTATATCACTTAAGTTGGGACATACTTGTCATTTTGGGAATTATTTTTCCCAATGTCGAATTGGACAAACTTATACTCTATTTCGGGTGATTTTTCGACACGAATCTAATGATATGATCGGTTTCCTCAAATTACGTCTCTAAGGTGTCATTTACCTATTGTAAAATATCTAACGCGAAACTCGAGGATTTGATAACTTTTAAATCAATGCACGGATCTAAAATTCTTTCCTCGAGATACATTTTAGGATTTTTAGGTCATTACAAAATCAATTTAAAAATCACTCAACCAATTAAAATGCAAAATTGAATTAAAATTTTAAATCAATCAACCAAATCAACCAACCAAAAATGTAATTAACAAATTAAAATCCATTCGATCACATTTAAATCGAAATCCAATCAACCGACCAATTAAAAATTGAAATCAATTTAAATTTCAAATTAAAACGCAAATTAATCAATCCGTTCAAAATTTTAAATTAAAATTAAAATCAAATTAAAAATCGAATCACCCAACCAATTAAAATGTAAAAATAAAATCGAACGATCAACCAATCAAAAATCAAAATTAAATCAACCAACAACCAAATTATTCAAATTAATTCTAATCGAAATTCAAAATTTAAAATCAAATACAAATTCAAATGTAATTTAAAACATCAAATTAAATTTCAAATCAAAACATCGACTAAAATAAAAAAAAAATTCGAAATCAACTAATTGGAAACAAAATCAATTTATTAACCAATCACGACTCATTGGTGGAGAATTACCGTAGTACGAGTAGCGTAGGAACCCCCTCTCTCATTCTTTTAAAAAATAAATAAATAAATAATAATAAAAAAACACGTTTTTCCTCTTCTTCCCCAACGCCTTCTTCTCCCCCACGTCTTCAACTCCTCCTTCTCCATCTTCTCCAACCACGTTTTGGACCACCCACACAACACCCACTTTCTTCCCCACTCCTTCTCCAACTCTCTCCATCACTCTCCACTCCATAACCTCCCTTCTCCATCTGCTGCCATGCTCCCACGTTGGACAGCAACCATGCTCCATCTCCTCTCACTCATCTATCCATAACAGCCCACATAGCTCTCTCTCTCTCTCTCTCTCTCTCTCTCTCTCTCTAACTCTCTCTCACACACACACACCCACGTTTCATAGAGAAACCATTATAAAATAGGAGAAGGAGAACAAAAGGGAGGACGATTTTTGGAGAGGCAGCCATTAAAACGAAAAAAAAAACAGCAACCTTAAACCTGCAACTACAACCCACATCTTCATAAGATAGCCAACTCTCCCTCACATTTTAGAGGACCCATTGCAGTCCCTTTGCTGCACAAAAAACCAGCAACTCTCCTTATCTTCATCAATAAACTCAGCCCCCCATCTCACCTCCTTCATCCCTTTGATCTCTCTCTGATATTTGATGATACAACCATCATCAAACAAAAAAAAAATCAGCAACCTTTAAAAAAAACAGAGACGTTTTTTTTGGACTGCCATTAAAAAAATCTTTTCCTTCTTCCATTAAACCTGCAATCTTACTACTCATTCTCCTTTCCAACTCATTTGCAACAATACCCATCTTCTCAGCCCCTTATCTTCCTTGTTAGTTGCTGCCCCAATATTTTTTTTTAGCCATTCTCCTTCCTCTCTAATAGCTAATGTTGCTGTCATAAAACTCCTCCAACAGCCAACATTTCTACTATTAAATCATTTCCTACAATGGCCTATCTCATATTTCATTAATTCCATTACAATACCTTCAACAGCCTTGCTGCATTCACATCACCGACCAGCCATCATAGTCATCATATTCTTCACTACCCAACACAGTCACCTCACTCTCAGCCATCATCCTCTTCTATCCTATTTCTCAGCAGCAAATACTTGCAAGCCTCCAAGTCGTACCTGAAGGAACCGACTCCCGATAATTCTCCTTATAGGTGAGTTCACTGTTGGATTTTTTTTTATCATTTTATTTTTTTTAATTTTGTTGTTTTCGTCTTTACGACATTTTTTTATATAGGATTAAGAGAAACGTTGTTTATGTGATTTTTGTTCATCCTTACACATTGAATAGGATTAGATAGTTTTTTTTATATATATATTTTTATAGCGGTAGGACTAAGAGAGTTTTCTTTTATTTTATGTAGTTTTTTTTTTTCTGTTTTTATGTTAATAAGATTAGGATTTTTTATGTATCTTTTTCTATGCTTTATTTATTCTTTTTGCATATCGGTAAAATTAGGGAACATGTTTAGACATCTCTTTTGTTTGAGTTTTTTTTTTTCTCTTTCTTTTCTTATTTATTTTTACATATCAATAGGGTAGGACAATACTGAAAGCGCCCTCGATCCGCGGGGTGCACGGATCCGCTTTTGACCCTTGAGGTTTGGGAGTCGCCACCTAGTTATTGTGGTCTAGGAACCAAACTGACTCTAACATGGATAAAAAGAACTAATCTACCACAAAAAATCTGAATTCGGGGATCATGTTACGGGGTTGGAAGGTGTTAGGCACCAACCCCGCCCGGCCAAAACCGGTCTCTACTAACTTTCCAAATATATCACATTGCTAAAAACCTAGATAAAAATAAAAAAATTACATACCTTTCCGATAGTAAGGATTTTGTTCCCTCAGATCTGACAAAAAGAGCTCCTTGTACTGTACTCCCTTGCTTCGTTCTGTCTCCGGATTTGACTTCGGATCTCCTAGATCAAGGTATCTCCTTATTTTTGGATCTGAACTCTTCAAGTTTGTTGCGGATTTGGGGGTGTTTTTGAAGGGATTTTAGGTGTTTTCTAGACTAAAATTGAAGGAGGGATGTTAGGTAAGGAGTTGGGGCTCCAAAACTAGGATTTATGGGGGGCTAGGGGAGCTTCTAGACCTACTTCTCTTAGGGTTTATGATTTGATACGAAAATAGGGTGTGAGCACCTCTATTTATATAATTTTTTTAAGGTTGATTTGGATAGAGTTAGTGTTTAATTAGAGATCTTTTAATTAGAGTTGTGTTTTAGTTAAAATTGTTTTAGGTAGAATTGTGTTTTAATTAGAATTGTTTTAGGTAGAATTGTTTTTAAGTTAGAACTCTATTAGATAGAGTTATTATTTAATTAGAATTCTATTATGACTTTTGGTCTTTTTTGATTGACTTTTAATGTTTTGACTTTGGTCTTAATTGATTGACTTTTAATATTTTGACTTCAGTCTTGCTTAATTGACTTTAATTTTGACTTTAGTCTCACTTGATTGACTTTAATACTTTGACTACAGTCTTGCTTGATTGACTTTAAATTTTTGGAGAACCCCCTTCCATTATTTCTTTAATTCTTTGGACCCCCAAATGGAGGGGTCCTTAAAGAAATATCCCACGAACCCTCAACAATTTTACCCGAAAGTCCGATTGATCGATTTTTTAATTCAAAATTTTAAATTAATTTCATCAATGTTTCACTTTAATTATTTAATATTTTATTGTGAAATTACCGTTTTACCCCCGGAGAGGACTTTTCACGTTTTAAGTCGGTTTTTAATGTTCTAGGATGTTTTAGCATCGGTTTTTCGTAAGGAATTCAATGAGAATGTTGGTTTGTGTCATTTATGAAAATTTTTATGTGAAATGATTGTGAACTTTATGAGGGGCATTTTCGTAATTTTGTCAAATTCTGTTAAAATTGGTGAAATGATTTATTTGGTTCCGATTTATTATTTTATGTGTTCGAGAGAGTTTTCCTAAGCGTAACGTAGGCTCTAGGGTTGTTTTGAGGTTAGGGGTATTTTGGTAATTTGGTAATTTTTTAGTGATTTTTATCGTGAAGTTTCTTTTTGGTCTGCAAGATGATGATTTCTATGTTTCTGGGGTCGTATTTTCCTAGCGTAGCGTGGTTTCTAAGGTTTTGTCAATTCGAGATACCTCATCCGGATTTCTGAAACACATCTGGTAACAAAATAAAGCAACGGAATACACATCCATCATTGAGAATCATTGCAATCGGATTGACGAGTTGATTAATCAGGCGAGTGCAAAAATGGGATGTCTATATATATATATATATATATATATATATATTGTTGATTCATTTGTATTTTATTCTTTTGCATATTAATAGGTTAGGAGTATTTTTTATGCCTCTATTTTGTTTATTTATTTTTATTTTCTATTCATTTATTCTCGATTTTATTTTTTAAATGCCTCCAAACTAATTCATTGATTTTTGGGGTATACGTGGCATTAATGACAATGTTCGAGTTTCCGAAATATTAGTGTATCAATTCACCCATATTTTTTTTGATTAATAGATCGACTGAATCAATTCACGTATACCAAGTTGATGGACCGGCTCATTAATGTTGATTTTAATCGACTCAATGAAAATTAATGGTATACACTAAACATAAAAATAAAAAATCGATTTTCACAATAAAAATTGTGAGTCAACTCGCTGATTTTGAGGGACATCGAAAATTTGAATTGATTTTATTTTCAAATTAAGCACGTGGGTTAAATCACCGATTTAATACACGTGGCGATTCCAAAAGAAAATTAAGATTCTTTGGATTAACAAATTGCGAGTCAACTCACTGATTTTAGGGACATTGAGAGTTTGAATTGATTTTTTTTTTATAAACTGGGCATGTGGGTTAACTCATCGATTTAATATATGTGGCACTTCAAAAATCGAGTTTCCTTGATAAAAAATTGTGAGTCGACTCGTCAATTTTAATATTTCAAAAATCGAGTTTCTTTTATAGGCATGTGGGTTAACTCACCGATGTAATACACGTGGCAATTCAAAAATCGAATTTATTTGATAAATGTCGTCAATGAGCCAATTCATTAATTTCATGTACGTGGCATTGAAAATCGATTTTCTATTATTCAAAGTATGATCGAATTGATCCATTAATTTTGGGTGCCATGTATGCCTCATTAAATCATGTAATTATTTTAACTGTAGGATTTATTTAATAAACCCGATGCAATTTTATGATGATTGGACCCTAGCTTGACTTTTAGTCTTTGAATGTTGACCATAGGATATTTTTGGATCGCAGTAGAGACTGATCATCTTGATCAGGCGGATTCGGTGCCTAACACCTTCCGAAATCTGTAACCTGACCCCTTACCCATCTCTCTGATCCATGAACCGACCCATATCCATTTGGAGTTAATTTTGGTTCCTAGACCTAAACTAGGTAGCGACTCCCCATTCTTTTAAAAATTCCCGAGATACGTAGATCGGACCCCTAATCCGCTATTTAGCGGGACGGCCACGGGGTCGAGGCGATTTCACATAACGAAAACGTAAACAGCGTCTCACGCTTACAGAAAGTAAATAAACATGCAACCAGTAACATTATCCTTGGATATCCATTCATCAACCTATACACAACACAATAATGTAAAATGCAGACATCACCCTTCGGGTGTGACTCTGACATTTTACCGTTTCATACCATTTTTTTCTTTTTTTTTTCGATTTTTACAGTTTTCAATCTCTTAAACAAAATATCCACTTTCTAATATTCATCAACTCAATATGAGTTCATTGAATATTAAATTATTTTTCAAATCTTAAAATTCATTTTTTTTTTCAATTAATTTGAAAAATTACAAAACTTTTATCAACATGGGGTCCGAACGGTGCCTAGAACCCAACTGGCCAACATAAAATCCTGTGAAATATCCTATCTACGTATAATTTGTTATAAAATACAATTAAACATATCAAATATGCAAGTTCTGGTGTAAATTTGAAATAATCAATTAAATTCTAAATTTTTGGAAACACATCGTAAATTTTTAATAAAATCATAAGTGCAATTTTATAATCTATGATTACTCATAGAAATTGAGAGTTTCTTACTATCTCTGTGAGAAATGATCGAAGCGTGTGCATGAAAATCAAGACGAACAATACGAAAATCGAGACGGATCAAAATTCGAGACGGTTGATTTTTGGATCTGGCATAGTGGTTTCGAAGATCTCGATGCCGTCGTCCTTTCTCCCTTCTACAACGGATGATGGTTTGATCCCGAAATGGACGAAATTCGAGGTTAAAGTTTTGAAATCTCTGTATATAAATACAGATGATTTTTTACGATATGGGATGAAAAAGAAAGTGAAATGGAAAGAGGTTGGGTGGATTTTGTAGAAAACACGACTGCGGACATTTCTCCCTTCGACGTTGGTCGACGACGGTGAACCGTTTGTCGTGAATTTGAGGTTGAAGTTTTAAAAAAATAAATTATCTTTTAAATTTCGTTGGCTGTTTTGGACGGGTTGGAGAAGATGAAGAATAAAAATATATATAAATTTTTTATTTATATAAATTTTGGGACGAAATCGGTATTTTACCTATTATTTTGTTTGATGATAACTTGACCATCCGGATTTCAAAATTAACAAATGAATACTCTATTTTATCTAATATTTTGTTCCAAATTTAATGGTGTGATTAATTTCTACAAATTCTGTCTCTAACAAAAATTTATATTTTTGGCCTAAGGTGACCCCTTAAATTGACGTCATTTTCGTTTTTGACGATAATTCGACTTCCTGATCTCCAAAAATGACAAATAAATAGTCCATGTTCAATAATTTTTCGTTATGAACCCAATGGTGTAATCAAATCTTTATAATTCTTACTATAACAAAAAGTCACTATTTTAGTCTGGTCCGACTCAATAATCGAGGATTTTGTAACTTTTCTATTCGGACTCGTACTTGAGCGTGCTTACAGGCTAAAGTATATATATTTTTTTTTAAATTCAATGGTAAGATCAGATTCTATTAAAAATGATCAGAAACATCTTAAATTTTTACCCCTAAGTCCCACTTTTAAGATTTTCTCAAAATTTCACTATTTATTTCCTCGAGATACGAATTGAAAACTCGTGGTTTTACATTTTTTTTGCATTATAATTTTCAATGTAGATCAAAATCCAATGATTTTGTTGATTTAAATTTGTACCAAAAAAAAAAAAAACAATTGCCTAAACCAACGTGAAGGAATTTAGTTGAGTCATTAACAAGTACAGATGTAGGTTAAAATATCAAAAAAATTAAATATAATAAAGAATTTAATTTAGCTATTAATCAATAAAAAATTTTAAATATGTAAAAAAAATGAAAATTAACCCTAAACAAAGTGAAATTTAGTTGAACTATTAATCAATCACAATGTATACAAAAATAACCCTAAAATAAAAAGATAGTGAAGTTGAACTAGTAATCAAAGAAATTTAGGTTAAAATATATAAAAAATCAAATTACCTAAGAGAGGAGATGAATAGTCAATAGAGCAAGAGTTTACCTCTCTCAAAAGATGAAACGAAACGAAAATGTTTCACACCAAGAGTTGGAGAAGACAAAGTGTAGTCCACCAAGAGTTTCACACCAAGAATTGGAGAAGACGAGTAGATCTAAGTACATTTATGGATTTGAGATATGGAGAAAACGAAGTAAGAGTTTCCCCTACTTTAACTGTTGACCAAGAGAGTTATTCTTACATTTATTGCATTTTTTTGGATTTGAGAGGTGAAGAAGATGAAGCTCAGCTTTTTCTCAAAACTTTATTGGATTTTATGTTGTTGTGAGGGTTATAAGTGTAAATGCACACTTAAAACAAAAAAAAGATATTTTCGGTACACAAGTTATTGTTTTTACTGTTTTTACCATTTTGGTAAAATAAATTACTTTCGAAAATGATAACTTTACATTTTTCGAAAATATTTTGAATAGTGTACCATTTTGGTAAATAATTTCAAGAAGTCTACCGTTTTGGTAATTTATTCTTAATTTTATCTCGTTCGGATCTGTCTGATCAGATCTGGATATTTCGAAAAAAAAACCCGATCCGACAATGATTCAAAATAGTTCTTTATAGAACACTTGATAGCCCTAGCTAAAATGAACACTTAAAACAAGTCAGATTAGTCAAAAGATTGATGGATGATGATCATCGGTTAATCAAAATAAACAGATGTCATCATGTGATGGAATATGGTGCAAGTGTGCAATAATCATGTTGATGCTTTCTTTGACGACACACTTAAGTGCTAATAAGAGTAAAAAAAAAAGCATTAATTCAATAAGTTTGACTTTTGATTGAGATATGCATTAGTCATATTTGACCGTTATGATTGAGTTGTACGAGTCCTTAAGGAAAAAATGCTAATAATATTGGAATTATTAGTGTAGCAGTAAATAAAATTACAGTAAATCTTAATTAAAAATAAAAAAAAATAATATTTTTCAAATAATAATTGTAATAATAAACCAGATTCTTGTTACTTGGGAAATTTGATTTATACTCAAGAATCCGATTATTATTCATAGTCAGATTTTAGAATCCAATGCTTCGTTTGGATTTTGAAGTTACTCTCAATGGAATCAGAAATCAGTGAAAAATCAGAAATAAGGCACAACTTGTTTCTTACAAATTTAAAATTGGTTTAATGTGCTTTTGAACTTTGATATATAATATATCATTTTTTAAATTTAGAAATAAGGTGAAGAAAATGAGATTTGTGACTGTCAATTCTAAAATCAGTCATCAGAAATAGCTAAAAGATATGTGAGAAATCAATTTCAATAATTTGATTTTGAAAATTTGAAAAAGAGAATATGGATTCAAAAGCAAATAATCCAAATTAAATGTCCACAAAGTTTAACATATTTGATTAAAATGATTTAGTAGCAAAGAATATTTTCCTTCCAAGATATAAAAAATAATACACAGTTAATCCGTCAGTGCCCATGTGTTGACATTGTTGGTAACTAACTCCAATCCATTGAATGGCTGAAAGACATGCCAAGGAAGACACCTTGGCCTAGCCAACATGTCGGACCCTTAACAATTTGAGATGTCCTCTGCCAAGGTCGCAATGCCTTGGATGCTTTGTGGCTCTGATGTTCTCACAATGAAATAATTAAGGTCCCATTTATGTTCATTTCTTAGGTAATAAGATGGGGATAAGACAGTAAAAAAGATTGGGTGTGCATCACTAAATCAAAAATTAGATTGTGCGTCTTCGTTGTTATAACACTCGTTCAAACAATTTCAATTGTCGTTTAAAATTATACTTAGGCTTGTATAAAATCTTAGACTCAAAAAGTAGAAATCTAGCAAAAGAAAACAAACAAATAGGAGTGAGCTTCTATTGGCATTCCAACTTTTACTTATTCTCAACCATTAACTTTCATCTCATATGGCTTGGTATAATTCTATGTTGATCCCCTTAACATTTTGATGATCACAATTACCTCCCCTATAATTATGTAACGGGCTCACTTACCCACTTTTGTCTACTAGCCATCAAACTAACACTTAAAATAAGATTTTTAATTTTATAAAGACTGTTTTACCCTTTTTATAAAGTTGTCTTTTTCATAAATAATTTTTTTTTATTGAAAAATGGGTTGATGCGTAAGAGTGTGAAAATGTTTAGATGAGGCCATTTTTATTTTTATTTTTTAATAACAAAATGAAAAGGATAAAATAGGAGGGTAAACTAGTAAAATGACCTTTAATACAGATTCCAATACTTGTTAAAATGAATGAGAGAAAGAGACAGAGAGATCCCTTCAGACTCTCACTCTCTCATTTAAGATTTTGTGAAGAATAATGACTTTTTGATCCTCCTATGACACATGCTCCTTGTGCCCCTCAAGTGGCATGTGCTAGAATCATAAAGTTTTTTCCTTTGGATACACAATTGCACATATTTATGGGGATGTATCGTTATGTATCCTATACAAAAAATTTATGATTCTAACAAATGTCACATCAGGAGATGTATGGGGATGTGTGTCAGTGGTGCATCATAACATCATTACTCTTTTGTGATAGATTAATGCTGGAGTCACTCAAGTGGGGGACACACTAGGGATATTTTAATGTAGTGGCGTGCACATGTTCGTAAATGTGTTTTACTCGTATCTTGGAGAGAAGCATCTATGGACATAGATAGATGTTCTAAAACTCTATTTGAATTCAAATCCGATTATCTTATCGGATATCGAATAATATCCGTTTAGAATTCAAATAATTTGTATATAAAAAAAACATAATTTTTCCTTATCCAACTTATTTTTCATTGTTAGAAAAAGGAACTTATTATTTATATAATAATAAAATAATATATATCATATATTATTTTGAATTGAATATTATCGGATTCAAAATGTTAATATATGAATCTATATTCGATAAGGATTAGAATATATAAAACTATCCGAATTTGAATCTGATATCTGAAATTTTGAATAATATCTAATTTTTCGAATTCGAATTTGAATCGGATTCGAATTTTCGACTATCCATTGACACCCCCAGTCTGGTATGCAAAACAAGTGGTCCACACCGCAGTAGAAAGCTGTGCAGTCAAATATTTGACCTAACGCTGCACTTGCTACAACTATCTGATCAAGAACTAGTGATACCAATAAAGTGCCATAGTTTTAAAACTCCTCGAGATAATTCAACTTGATTGAATTTCGAGGTGACTCAGCCCCAAATTAGGTGTTCTTATATGAGAAA
>NW_028236916.1:0-51542 GCF_017979445.1 Akebia trifoliata
TTTCTGAATCTCACCTCTAATAATCTACTTATTTCCAGCCTTGAATAGGAATCTCGTAGTGTGACAGTTCGGTTGAAGACGAGTTTATCCGAGGTAGAATCTGTGTCCACCACAAAATATCCTGAAACAAATGGAAAATATATAACTTAAAAAGGTTTCCTCAACCAAAGTTCAGGGTGTTTGAAATGCATAATATTGTTTTCCAGGCTAGTTAGCAAAAAATGGGACTGCCAATAGAAAAGGCGAAGATAAATATTGAAGGAAACAAATTTTAGAAGGTATGCTCACAAGGGAAACTGAGATTTAATCTCATAAGATCAAGATACAATATCTTATATAGCATTTGAGAGTTTTAAGACTTCAAGACAATTAGACTACAACTAAAAAACAATAGTAGAAATAGAAATGATAATACAAGCATAGTAACAAAATATGGTGATTTTTTGAAAAAAAAAACGCGTCTTGCATCTCTGATGGTTAAAACAATTAAAATGCGACTTTTTCATTTGTGACAAAAAAAAGCCGTTTTATTCCCATTTTTTCACATTTTTTTTTCATAGGAAAAATAAATTCAACACTTGTTTTTTGAATGTGAGATTTGATACATAATAGAATTTGGTGATTCATAAATGTAAAAATATGAAATTTGATGATAATAACTTCTTTTTATGAATTTTCATTAGATATATATTTTTCATAACTTTTAATATATTTTTTTATCTTTTATTTTTATTGTTTTTTCCCGCTTTTTTCTCGTTTTCTTTCCCATTTTCAACATTTTTTCCGAAGTTTTTCCTTGCCGATTTAAACCTGTACTCTAACTTTGTGACTATGGATACAAGTAAATCATTCATTTAAACCTTTTTTTTTTTTTTTTTTTGAGGATAGGACCAACATATATGGTGTGGGTGCGGGAGTATTTTCAAGTGTCGTATGTGTGAATGTGTGTGCAAGTAAATGATGCACCTGCGCCTCTCAATGTGGTTAGTGGTTACGTATGAGGAACCCTAATTATTGTTCGAAAGTCCAATCAGATAATCCAAAGAAACAACTACAAGAGGGTTAAGGAATCTACCAAGCCTTTCAAACTGAAACTTGTCTCCAACTGCAGCACTGCCAAGAGATGGGACAGCAAATGCTTCTGGTATCACCTCTTTGGACCGTGGATTCAGATCAGCAAGCCAATCATCCAGCTCAGCAGGATTCTGATGCAATAAAAAAGAAATATAGTTAAGTCGTTGGCGATTGTATGGTAAATTGGTAACTGAAGAAGGATCTCATATTGAAAGAAAAAGGTTACCAACCTCAGAAACAAACAATCTGTCAAACAACCTGACTTCTACCTTAATGGGATCAACCCCTGGAGAAGGCTGTGCAACCCAATGAAGAACACCCTACATTGAGTTTCAATAAATATATGTAAATTACCAGCTTTGTAACTTTGCAATTCAAATTACATGTTAATTTAAATAACTGCTACAGCCATCAGGAAAAAAAAAACCTTGGGCTTCATCTTCTTGGAAGGATCATATTCGGCCCGGATTTCAACAACAGACTCCTTGTCGTCATAGATTACATCTGTGCATTTTATAGGGAAAGCATACCTGCATGCATAAAGGAAAGGTTAAGTGTGTAGAAAGCATTTGTCAAAGTGGACTGGTGATGTGAAAATATGCATACAAACCTGAGCAGTACAGATTTACCGGGTGCAAGCCCATAGTAGTCTTTTGAATCCTTTGTCCGAAAATCAGAACGTTCAATGTACACAACATTTGTAAAAGGAACCTAACAAGAACCAAAAAAGAAAAAAAGATTTCTACCTCGTGATACGAAAAGATAACTTGGCCTAGTCAAAAAATTAATCAGCCAAAGATTTAAGCCTTAAGTACAACAGATGCTTTTGAGCTACTTTGTTCTCATTGAACCAAAAATAAAAATCGTTGAATGGCTCATCCTAATCGAACTTCCAATAAAATCCAGTTTTGTTGCTTCGACTAACCAATAATTGAAATTTTAATGGATTAATTTCTTATCACAGAGTACATGAACATAAAGACAAAACCTTGTGGATCATCACTTCAAAGTTCAGGTTGGTCAAGTTGGTCGGGTTGGGCCATTCCTCATTAATCTTAGATAATTTAGACATGTTAAGACTTATATAAAGATCAGTGGTACACAAAAAAGTATCAAATTTACAATTAGTTATCCTGAAAATATATTTCAAAGTTCACATACATGAAATTATAAGAAATGTTAAGAAAATGACGTTGACGATCAACTAAGGTTTGAAAAGTGAATTATGAATGAGAGAAACAAAGATATTTAAAAATATTTTTAAATTATAACCATATGAAATTTGGGCAACCAATGTCCATGCCCGAACCCAACCCGGTTTGGTTTGGTCAAAAATAGTTTCCCAAACTCGGGCCCGAACCCTAGCTAACCATGCCCAAACCTGACCCAAGGTCGGGTTCGGGTTTGGCCCACCCAAGTTGCAGCCCTAGTTGATGGACCTAAAGTCAGATCGAAAGAAGTCTTGACTACCAAATGCATTAAACTAGTTGAAGTTATATAATTATGTACTGTAAATTTAGCTGAGAATTCCACGCAAACCTTGTAAAAAGCAGAAGCATCATCTGCCTGAGCATCAGGCCATTTTTTTGCATCAAGATCCATCCTTGAGTTGCCTTCTAGATTTGTAATAACAACCTTCAAAACCAGAAAAATAACATGTCAAAGAACAATATAATTTCTCTAATAAATTAAGAATTCGAACAGTGATAAATACCTTGAGAGGATGCAGCACAACCATTGTCCGATGTGCTGTTTTGTTTAGCTCTTCTCTTATATGATATTCTAGGCGGTCCAAACGTATCATACTATTGTCACTGTATAATGAGATTATCATCACTATTTGTGAGAAATAAGATATACATATATCATAACTTCCGTAATATATAGAAGAATGAACAACCTCATGGAAACATGCCAACACCTTGCCCTCTTCTTTTAAAAGAAGTTTTAATTTGGGTGACTAGAATTGCATTTAATAACATTTCCCAAGAATAGAGCCGTTGTTTTGAAAATTATAAAACTTTGAACAGAATTTAATGGCAATGTCATGTGCTTTCGGTTAGTAGACAAAGTGGACATTGCTCCATGCTTCTTGCTCTCTCCTGAAACACGGCAACCTCCTCTTTTGCCTATTGTACTGGCACAAAACATGGTTTGCATCCTCCAATCCCTCTCTTTTCTTTTTATCTCTTATTTAATAACTAGAGTTTGCTCATACCTACAAGCACGAGCATCATCTTCGGCGTTAAGAGGGCAGAAGAGGAAAGGCAATAAAGTTGGAGGGGTATTATTTGAAAAGGTGGAGAAGATGAAATACAATATATAAAGTTGAAGGGGTATTCTTAGAAATGGGGGTAGAGTTGTGATAACCCCAAACGACACTCATCTAGATAGGTCGGGTAACTTTCAGATTCTTGATTTTAGTTATCAAGAATTTTCTTGAAACACGTGTCAAAGCCCATTGATTGAGACGAGCGAAGAAAGAACTTGTAATTTAATTGTTTCATGTTACTTTATTGGTTATACAGTTATTAGTCTCAAAAGGAATAATTATATATAATAACTTTCAATAATTCCTCGAGATATGAACTAGGATTAGATAAGGATTAAAGGTTAACCAAGGAATTAACCAAACGAAAAAACATCACCAATGATTACCCCTCAAAACTAAAGAAAAAAAATAAAACTACTTAGGATGGATTATAAGATCACCTAGATCAAAGTTGGAATGAATCTCAAGAAATTACCTCAAAATACGTGCAGCAAAAATATCAGATCTGATCGGGTATGACCAATAGAAAGATATAGATACATCAAGCAAGATAGACTAATAGATTGCATAAATCGGACCTCGAGACATTGCCTCGAGATTTGCATAACTACTTGTAAGACGATCGTTGATCAGAGCATCATCGATAAGATCGAACTACACCATTGCGTAGATCTAGTCGAATAGATGAGAATCGACTATTGGATCACCAAAATCGGACTCAAAACAAACCCGGAAGAGCGATCTGAAATCTCGTCCATTGGGGATAACTTTGCATGTTACTACATGTAGCATACAATAAAAAATTATATCCCTTGTCACCTCTAACTGATTGCTTACATCAGCAATATCATTGTTGCAAATTATTACATATGGTTCTGCATGTAAGACTTGGTTGTCATGTGTCCAACCAACCTACCATGCATCCAATCACACTTGTCACTTAAAAATTTAACTCTCTTATTGCTATTCACCTCATCATAGCTGTCACATAAGATTTCTACTCAAAGACACCATGTCTTTAGCTAAGAGACAAGTGTTTAGTTAACCCCAATGCATTACCCCAAATTAGAACTTAACTTGACCATGGTTGCTTTAAACTTTAACCAACCCCAACCACCTCTTAACTAGGATGAAATTCTAACTAATCTTAATTAACTAACTTGACCCTAGTTAGTTTATCTCCACCCATGATTAAATCTCGGCTCAATCTATATGATCCTATGCAAGTACTTTTTTTACAACTTGACCCCCTCTACTTAGTCCATATGGCTCCATATTGCCACCTCAATTCATAGTTCTCTTCATTATATAACAATTAGGTAAATCTCTCTGTCTCTACTTTTTCATGCATTCTCCATTGCCTAAGAATCTCTAGAGACCTCTCATCCCCCTCAATTACCTTCACAAATCTTCATAACTCAAGTCTAGTGTATATGCCTCTTCTAAAGCTCTTCTCTCGACACCATTAAGGAGTTCTAAAGGAGTCTTGAAGAAAAATCAGCAACCTTCTTATGTTACCTAGTTTGGTATTTGAGAAGAAGTCTTCATTTAATATTTATTAAAGTAAGTGGTTTCCCACTACTACATATTCTTTTATATTTTTCATTTTCCTTTTGTCAATTCTTATTCCTACATCATTCTTGCTTACTATGTTCTCCTTTAACTTAGAAACTATAACCTCACCTCTTCTAGGAGAGTCCACCTTAAAGCATTCTTGAAGAAAAACACATACAACTTTAAGTAAGGTCTGTTAGTAAAGGTAACTCTAGCCAAAATATGAATTATAGACATTCATACTTAATGAAGTCTCTTTGTATTTCAGCCCAAAAAGAACTCAAGGTAGCGGAACTGGAACATGAAAACGACACCGATGAATGGGGTTCGTGCAAGTTGTGCTTACAGTTTGAAAAGGTATGTACCTTCTCACCCTAGATAGGTCACCCGGTATGTTTTCTAAAATACTTGTATAACTGATTTTAAAACTAATAATTTTCAAAATCTGCTTCATTCAACTTATTTGACATAGGAGGAAAAGATAATGTGTTTTATATTTTACTTGTCATATGTAGAATGATTTTTTTGGCTTAATTATACATGACTTGGTTATTTGATATGAATCATTAGAGAATAAAGTTTCATCCTAAAATGTAATATACTTCTAAATTATGGACTGTTTTCACCATCTTGTTAGACCCTACAAACATAACTATTCAAAGAAAGAACATTACTAGAAATCTTACAACCTAACTATCATAATTGGTATGTAATATTTCCATTTTATAACATAGAAAACTCTTATGTCACTCATATAATATTTTTGTTTTATAATATGGAAGTATATTATTGTAATCATGACATGTTAATATGAAGTGTGTATGTTTTATTATCCACGAAGTTCTCAATATTTCTGTTTTGCTATATAAATATACATCATTTTACCATAAAATGCTTATGTTTTATTACCTAGAAAGCTCATCTCATCTCACCCATAAAAGGTTTTGTTTTGTAAATCGTAGTAATGTTTCCTATTTACCATAAGAAATTTATAATTTATAACTTAAAAACCTCTTATGTTTACTATGAGATATCATGTTTAGTAACTTAAAAGTATCTCATTTTATTATCAATTGTTTCTGTTTTGGAAATAAAGAAACCTCTTCTATTTTCAAAGTTATCTATGATATAAGTATGCGTATTTACTATGTATAGATGACTGATATATACTCGTCTCGTGGATAGCCGGTGGTGTAGTTTAGGAGTGATATAGACGATTAATTTTGGATATGGATAATACATTGTTTATGATTATGGATGGATAATTCAGTGAGTATAGATGAAACATGACATTGGAATTGACGGGCAATTTCTAGGTATCCATGGAATGAGTAGAAAAGTTTTGTTTTTGTGTTTTGATTTTCTTTTTAACAAACCGAAATTAAAACAATATTATACCGATGATTTAACATCTCACCGATTTCTTCGGGATTTCTAGCAAATAAAACACATACTTATATTATTTTATAGTACAATTGGTGAGCCAGAAAAGGACCATGAAACTACCTTATCCCTTGGCTCTTCCAGAAATGAGGAATTACCTAAGATGTCAATGGATTTGACTTACTTCCTGGAGGTATGAGACACTTGGGAGACAGTCGTTACCAATGAAGTCTGGGAAGTACTGGTTATATCTTTTTCCAATAAACCTTGATTTTGGTTGTAAAGAGGTTGAGGTCAATAGTTAGGAGGATCTGAGATTGCACGTACGCCTGATAGGCATTAGACGCGAGGTTCACACCTGGTTTAGACATGGATCCATCTTAAACTGTAGTCATCGAATAGTTGATTGCCATTAGGTCTAGTTGGGTCGTTAATCCTATTGTCAAATGGCAACCTAGGCCAAAAAAGATGGCATATTGCGAATGACCCCACGCCCTCCATGAGAGCTAACAGTTACAATGCCAGACTGAAAAATCAAGACAGGTGAAGACGCCAGACCTGTGTTAAAAGGCCAACGAAGTTAGGATCCCTCATCAGTAAATTAATGGGACCCGGTTCCATTCTACACCAGTACATAGTACAACTCTGTACGACTAGCAGGCCGGTTTTGATCTGAAGATTAGTTGCAAGCTTGGACCCGCTAGAGATACCCCTCACCTCATGTATTGTAATGTGATGTTGTATGCATATTTATTATGACATTATACAACAACTCTAACTAAACTAAAATTAATTGATTATCATTGCAATGCTTTAGATATGCGACTATCGTAAGATTTATTTGTTTTCTTTTATTACTAGATGACATATAGTAGATGCATTTAAACATAGTTAGATATAATTCTCGATTTATGCATCATAATTTTCATAAATAAAATTCATTTCACACCATATTTTAAAGACACAAACTTAGAAACTAGATTCTTTTCTCACCCTTGGGTGAATAGCTTAGGGTTAGTCGGTACGTGTTGGGCGACTTTGTCGCTCACACCATTTTTTTTCACCTTTCAAGTTTTCCTATAGAGGACACCTTCTTGGTGGAGGAGTAGGTTGAGGAGAAGTCCTAGGAGTCAGAGCCGTATTACGAGCCAGAGACCCTGATTCAGAGGTCGTGCCTTGTGAAACCATTGGTTTGCTATTGCTACGATCTGCTTTCCTTGACAGTAGGTCTTTTGTTAGATGTTGGGATGTTTTTTGTTTATTTATGTATATTGTCCTTTAGGACTTCCTTAGTTTCTTACTTTTGCTATACCCTATGTATTACTCATTTGTTATCACTATGATATGTTATGCCACTGAACATCTATATATGATAGTATCACCTATGCTTTAGATAAAATTCTTGTGTTACAAATTATTAGCTTGTAGAATAATTAATTATTTTTATTGCTAAGTAATTTGAAATTTCTTTGAGTATAAAGGTCCTTGAGTTACCTCAACTCTCAACCCATACCTTGGGAATCACAAGAATCCCAGGGCGTGGTATCTAGACCAATAAGCTTTAGGTGATAGCGAATCTCTCCCTCGCTTAATATTGAGGTTTATGCTCAAGTTTCGGATTTGGGGTGCGGTCAAGTATCCCCCAGTCATGTTGCCGAGTCAACAATAGTCGGATTTGGGGGTGTGACAAGAATAGGAAAAGACAATAAAATTGGAACAATATTCTTGGAAAGGGAGAGAAGAGAAGATAATAGAAATTTTACAATTGAAAGTTTTCCTCAACATTCATGGCTAGATTAAATCACAACCCCTCTTTATGGAGAGATAAAGATTGGGACAAAGAGGAAGGACAACCGTCCTATTGTATTAGATAGATTTATTCTTGCAACTCCAAACTACCATTGCCTATTATTTTCAGTCATTTGCGTTTCAACGCAGATTTACAAGCCTTAAACCATGTCTTCTCATTAACAATTCAATTTCCTTCAAAGGCCCTTATTTCTATATCCAAACTTGTGAAATACCTAGGTGATGCCAGGGTGCAAAAAAGTAAAACTAATAACATACAGTGATGTTCATCAACACAGATATCTTTCAAATCAGATAAAATAACATGCCCCCCTAAATAGATGAAGTCTGCACAAACTTATTAGTTCTCATTTTCAGAAGGGAAATTCTTAATACCTACGACACTAAAATATAAGAAAATGCAAAATAGATGGTCAAAATTTTCCTAACACTACCCAAAATAGTTTAAAGCATTTTCGGCTCCTTCACTAATTCAATTGTAGAATTGGCCTTGATGAAGATAACTGGGGGTTGCCTTTTTATAGAGATAGCAATATATAGAGTGAAAAAATAGAATCCTAAATATACTTTAACTTTTAAAGAGATCCTCAACAACATATAGAAACTGATTCATAAGTATGCAGGTTTTCAAAAGTATTACTGTCTATGCATCATAGTCGCCAGATTCCAGTACCTAGGGTTCGTTCTAGCTTCAGGTATGCTTCTCTGTGCTCTAAGAGCTATAATTTGGTTTATGTATTTTTTTTTTAAAAAGAGCTATAGGATGGCTGCTACATGCTTCTATATCCAAAGATTCAACTCTAACCGATTAAAATTCTCACTCCTGTATCAAAATGTCCAGCATTCTTTTCTCAAGTTAAAGTTGCTAGTTCCTTACATTTGTGCAACAACCTCAGTCTAATCATGTTTTGCTTTTGAGACAACTATTCAGGTATTGATTTTATCTACATCATGGATGCTACACCTCTAGTCACAGATCCACATACATCGTCATCGCCTATACATTATTCCAGTTATTGTGTTTCGCAACATAAATCTCATTAATGAAGTCCAATATTTCACGCAGGGTTAGCATAATTAATCTTATAATAAAGTCAAATATACAATTGTCTTTATTTTGTAAAATTCAATTATTTAAGCATCAACTTTTGAAATAATCAACAGTTAGCAACTGGTATAGTAGTTATTTCTACTTATCCTAAAAGAAATAGCAGATCAAGCACGATGGATCTCCTAGGAAGAATGAACATAAAAACAACATGACAAAATATGATTCTAACTATCGTATATTGATCATAAACATCTAAAATTGCCATTGAAATGAATCGCAGAAAGGATTCAACCTTCTAGTGATTCCAATTCCTCGAACAAAAGCATTGATTGAGGTTGAAGACACTCCTCGACGTCGTAAACCAGCTAGTGTCATTAGACGTGGATCATCCCAACCATCAACCCACTTGTCCGTCACAAGACGATTGAGCTACACAGCAAAAGAGTCAACAAAACTGAGGTAAAAGTCACCATGCACATAAGAAGAGAAATCTTCAAACAGCTACAAATTTACTAAATAGACTGACACACCTTACGCTTTGACATCACTGTGTTAGTGACATTCAACCGTGAATACTCCCAGACATACGGTAGGTAAAGGCCTAGTGCATCTAATAACCAGTAGTATGAAGCACGGCGAGTTTCAAATTCAAGTGTACACAGCTGCAAAATAGAACGACGCAAGCATTACTGGCCATGCACAACATACTCATGTTTGAATCATTAGTAAAATCCCAACATCTCACATAAGAAATCTAGCTAAGTTGAACTCTAAATGGCAAACATGCATAAGCAAAAGTCCATCTTTAACATCTTTCTTTCCTTTTGAAGCTACAACCATAAAAATTAGCCAATTAATGTCAAATAATCAAATTAGTATTAAATAATTGCCATAAATTAAGGGAATCGTTCATCATTATATGCACTTATCAGCTCCCATACATCCATTCCATTATTGTCCTTAAGAAATGGTTGACTTCATTACCATACTAATATCATTCCCTTAGAAAAGCTTTTTTTTTCCTGATAAGTTTTAAAAAAAAAAAAAAAAAAACTTTATTTATATCTTTGGAATTCTTTACCGCCAAAACCCCTAATTTCCTCATCGTACAACCTTCTTATACGTCACTAGATGGCATTTGTTGACATCTCCTTCCGCATGAAGTATTCGTTTCTCCAGCTTCTTGGAAAATAAACATGGGAATCGCAAATAGAGATGTGATGAACCAAAACTAAATAGACTGTGAAGAACTTCTAATAGGAGTGATATTCCCACCTTTAGAAAAGTTGTCCTTCCATATCACCAATCTCCAATCAATCGTGCCAACTTAGCTAAGTTGGTAAAGGCCTGTGGAGTATTGATCCCACGACCAAGGTTCAAATCCTATTGAACCCACTTTCACGTTGACTACTAACCACCTTGCTTTCTTAGCAAAAAAAACTGTCCAATCAAAACTTTCAATAAGAAGATATAATAACAATCCAGAATCAAGCCCATCCCCCATAGTATGTCAAGGTTAGTTGTGAAAGACATCCCAACCTACATCCCAAATTAGCCACTAGAATGCAGAAATTTACCACTTAACCCACTCAGGTCACCTTGTTTTATAAAGATAAATATGCAAACCAAACACCGCCTCTAAACATCGAAGAATAGATATCAAATATCTTAACTGGGAATGAGAAGATCATATAAAGAACAAGTTGTCGTCAATGAGCTACAAATAAGATGTCAAAGACGCACCATCGTCAGCCCCAAAACCATCCACAATCCTCAATTATGTTGCTTTCTTTGTCATCGTGTTTGATGCTTATAACAAAAAAAGGGGGAGGAGCAGATCTTTCAAGAAATATCCTACAAGGTACTTGTTTACCGTGGTAGAAAAGGATGTCAAAGAAATCCATACATGGATCACTTCTGCCAGTTTGGACCAAACCCCAACCTAACCTCTACCACTTTGGCCCAAAACCCCAACCTACCAAGCTAATATTATCAAAAGCCCAAGTTAACATGGTAATAAAACTCTATGAGAGCCTTACAGACTATACTCACTCTCTCCCGATTGAATTCTAGAATCAACACATTCATCGGGAATAAACACTCGATTTTGAATATTTCTACCATTTGTAAACACACCATAGGTCGTCAAGATAATTGATCTTAACACTATTTGATTCTGAATGCCAATACTTTTGTGACAACTTGTCAGACACCCCACTCAGCATAGGGGTTCAAAAACTTTGAATGCTTTAGCACCTTGCTCTTTGGGAATCAAAGTACCAATTGAAAAATGGTCCAAAAAAGCCTGCTTGTTAAAATTAATTAAAACAGCCATGAAATCCCTTCTTACAATGTCTAAACACCTGTTGTAGAAGATAGAAAAAAACACTCCAACTTTAGAGCCTCTTCATCCTCCAACCCCCGAAATGGTTTTAGAGCACGATCAAAGAAAAACACAAAAAGAGCTTGATAACAAACGACCCAAAAAGAGAAATGTTAATATGTTCCTACCAAGGAACTCAACAAAGTCTCATGCTCCTTTTTAGCATACCATCACTTTTTTTGTAAGAGAACTTGATAGCATCAAAATTGCCTCACACCACCATGAAAATTATCACAGGCATCCCTCAGGAAGCAGAAATCCTCAATTTGATTCCCCCTCCCTGGTGGCCACCCCTTGGGATTTATCCCAGTGCACCTGGTATGTGTGGAAGGGGCGACATGCATGCCCCCATGGTATTAATTAGGTTCTCTTAGATTCTCGGATACCCAAGGTATCAAAAAATAAATGTAGGCCTATAAATACTTAAAAGAACACAGGATATTGCTCAATCTTGCAAAGTAAATGAGAATGCTTCAACCTAAGACATCCTCCACACTATCAAATCCCCTTATCCAATACTTCAATTAGACCTCTTGTTGTACCCGAGGTAAAGAGAGGACACCACGCAAAATTCCTCCTACCCCAGAACTCCCCTGTCATATTAATCTCCAATAACCCAAATCTTGACTCCTGCAAGTTTGGGAAAAAAAAATTTAACCTCAATTCATCGGTCCCTAAACCCCAAACACCTCATATTATAAGATAAAATTTATAGCTTTTTTCTAGCCATCACTCACCTCCCGGCCTTCCCATTACAATTTGTTTGACATGAAACTCTCAGCAATCAGCACTTCCCTAGAGAGCTTCAAACCATATTTCCCTTATTTAAGGGTATGCCCTACAGCCTCCTTTTAGACGACCCATGTAGACCAATAAAGATTAAACTCATCTTGCTCCTTAGTTTCCCCAACCTAATTACCTACTTATTTGCCTGAGGAACCCTCGTACATTTTGGATACACTTTTTTGTCCCGTATCCCCTCTTGAATTGTTAAAATTCTTATGCCTTAATTGCCACTCCTTCCAAATTCTTTAAACCACAAATATTGATATTATTAATCGATTGGAAAAGAGCCAAAGATTCTAACCCATGACCTCTATAAGACAATCTAAGGAACCTTTCCCCAACATCCTCGTCATTTAACATCTTTCTTTCTCCATTTAGTAAAACAATTTGAGAAGCTATTCCCATATCTCCATCATAACCAACCGCTAAGAATTTCATACTGTGTCAAGAAATCCATCAGCCAGAAAAACCATCTTCCTAAATTATTTTAATATATTCTAGCATGTAGGACTGCAACAATACTGATGGGATCAATGTATTCAAGTATAATTAGGAGAATTGTGAAAACTAGACAAAAAATCGTTGCAAGAAGCTCCACAATGAGCTCCCTTCAATAAGAAATTATGCAAGTTGAGGTGGTCAAAGCAAATCAAAGCCATATTCAACATTGGTTTGGTAGATAAAAGTAGGTCAAAACCAAGTCAAACAGCTTGAAAAAATTGTTATTTCCAAAAGAGGGGAAGATGTTCATGTTATAGATATTAATTTATGTTCTTCTTGTAATTCGTTGCATTATATTATGGTGCACCCATTTGCACCTTATCATATCTGAAGTATATAGGGGTAGTTTTGTCCCAAGACCATCTTTTTATTAAAAATAGAGTTTGAGTGAGGCGTCTTGTAATACCCCAAATTTTTAATTCGTATCTCGAGAAAATCAAATAGTAAAATTTTGAGAAAATTCTGATAAAAGAACTTAGGGTAAAACACTCGGATTTTGTTATGTTCATTTTTAACGAAATCTAACTTTGTTATTGGATTCAAAAGGCCGAAAAACATATTTTAGTCTGTAAGTATGCTCGAATTCGAAACGACATCTGAGACTTGTGAATCATGAGAGTTGTGAAACATGAGAGCCAAACAACGTCTGAGGATTAAAGAAGATGATGAATAGTGATCTGAGAAGATAAGTTTTGTTAAGCTAGTTTTCGTTTTCCAAAATTTGTTAACCGTTCCTTCGCATGATGGGAGAAATGGTGGCAAGCACAAGGAAACGCACAAACTACTCTCTAGTGGGGAGGGCCGCTATAGTCCAAGTTGATCTAAAGGTCTTCGAGATTCAGAGATGTTGGGTAAAGAACAATCAAGCTGTCAGGATAGTGGAGAGAAGAGATAAAGGAGGGTCGGAGCTTGTGCTGTTTGCAAAAGAAAGGCTGTGGTTGGTAGAGACTTTGGAGGAGGCCAAGAGTTGGAGAACTGATAGATTGTTTTGGAAGAAATCGACGACTATGGGGCACTGCAAGATGGCACGAGGCTATGTGAATGAATACGGCCGGTTCCTTAAAATCTCGGAATACTCAGGGCAAGGTTGGTACCCGTCACTTTTGATCCCCGAGGGAGACGAAGGCTTGGGATGGGACAACCTTGGTGAGGCCTTGAGTAGAGGCGGAGCAGTTGATGCAAGTCCTAGGAGGGGAGAGGTTGTTGATAGCTCGTTGACCGTAGGAGAATGAACGTCTTTCAGAAACAATCGACTCCCATCACTGAGATTGGCCCATTAGAAAATTTTGGTGCTTGGAGGTGGGCGTTCATTTGCGAAATGGGGGAAAAATCGGTGTGCTGGGAAGAGGTGGAGAGGGTGGTTAATTCCATAGCTCCGAGTCCTAGTAAACTTGCTCTAAGACCGTGTGGGATTAGCAGGAGAATTTTTGTATGCCATAAGAGGAGAGAATTCGATGTATTCAAAAATTTGAAACAACTTAAGATCCAGGACGTTGTGGTTAGCCTGAGAGGGTGGTATGCCAATTGTAACAGTATTACAGAGAGTTGGACGCAGGTTGGCACGTGGATAGATATCATTGGGCTCCCATTTCATAGGTGGGAATCGAAGACTTTTACTCTTATCGGTGATTTGCTAGGAGGTCTTTTGGAGGTCAAGGAGTGTACTCGCTCCATGGCAGACCTCACAGTAGCTAGCATCAAGGTAAGGCGGAGGGCCATAGATATACCCAGATGGGTCAAAATTCCAGCAAGATATGTAATGGTGACTGTGGGTATCAAACTATCTGAGGATAGGGAGAGTGGAATGGAGAAGATGATGTCTGTCATTAGTAAAGATGGAGTGGGAATAACAACTCAAAGGGTGTCAGAGACTTTTAATGCACCTTTAGTTGATAGTACTGTAGCAAGGACCAACTTAGATGGATATAAAACAGCCCTGACAGATCCTATGAAAGGGAAGACAGCTGTTCTTGAGTGTGGGTCAAGCAAAGGCACTGTTTCTAATGTCCTTTGTGCTGATTTGGTAGAGACAGCAGGGGTCTATATCACAAATGGAGCATTGGCTGAGCCGAGACAGCAGGCCTGTCAATTTTTAAAGTCGGTTCAAACTAAGTTGAGTAGCGCCCAGGCCTTATTTGAGACGAATCGAGCAATTGGGCCGGACAGCCCACGGACTTTTGGACCTAGCGGACAGCACGTGCACGTGGATGGGCAGAACGTTGGTTCAGGCAGCACGTTAGAACTAGATAACACATGGAGGGAACACGCCTTAGGGGCTATGGACCAAACCATTGGGCCGGGCAGCCCATCAATGCACGGGTTTGAGGCTCAGCCCGTCTGTGATGCGGAGCTGATCTCTAGGACAGACGGCCCATCATGTTATGAAACAGGCCAGTCATCCACTCAAGCAGGCACAGAACAGGCCCAAATAAGGAATATTCAGCCCGTACGCAGGACGGACCAAATGTCCACTTTAGATGGATCAACACACTCTAAGGTATGGCCTCAGCCTATTCTTGAGTTAATTCAAACAGATGGCCCAAGTGGATATTTGGATACAGGAGACAAGTTCATAGACACAACAGAGGGGATTTCAATAAATGGGAACACCAACGAGTCGGTAAGGAATGGCTCATTGAGCCATGTTTTTTTAGAAGAAGAGCTCATTCAAGACATGTTGAAGTCCGATGATTTTGGGACTGGAGATCTGGCTAAGGAGGCTTGTCAGGAAGTAATTGCAGAGTTAACACCAACCACTGAGGGAGTAATGGCAAGGGTACAAGAGGAGCCAAGGGCGTGTAGTCGACTATATATAGGCGGAACTCAAGTAGAAGGGTTTGAGGAGTCGCAACAAGAGCTGGCAGATGAATGGAGGTGTGGAGAACAGGGGGTCTTGGCACAAGGAGGTTTTTTACAGCTTCTGCAGGCCGTCGAAGGATCTAATCTTCGAAAGGATGGATGTGGCAGTGGGGAGTTGGTCTTTGGAGGTGAGCACCCTAACTCTGTCACAGAAGATGTAGTACAAAAGGTAGCTGAATCGGATACCACCCCCTTAGTCATGGTAGATGGAGAGGAAAGCCCAAGGTGTTGGGGAAGGAATAATTCGAAGAACCAGACAGTAGAAGTTCTAGCTGATTGGATTATACGTAATTTGAGCGAGATCAGTTGGACTGCTGGGTTACCTAAAGAAGGGCAAGCAGAAGGAACTGGTATTCTATTCGAGCTGGCACTCAAGAAACGGGAAGAAATTGGTAAATGTTATGACACAGTGATTAGAGAGGAAGAGCCGTTAGGAGAGGAACAAGCTAGTATACGGGATGAGATGGAATTAATTCTTGGGACAGAGGTAAATCAAAATGAGACAGGGCAGCAAGGATGTCTGAGTAGAGGGCAAGGAGCTGAGACGGTAGATGAAAATAGAGTGAAGAATCTAAGAGTCAGACTGGTTAAAGAGGTTCAGGAACTGTGCAAGTCAGGGGCCATGGTCAAGGCTGGCCCGTCTTTAGTCTTAAGAAGCGGGAGAAAACTTAAGTTTCTTAATGACAATTAGATTCCTTTCTTGGAACATGCGCAGCCTCAACAATAGGGTCAAAAGGGCCTCGGTTAAGGCAATAATAAAAGCTCAAAAACCACACATTGTAACTCTCAAGAAACAAAGTTGGACCAAGTGGATAGGGCGGTAGTGCGTGACATTTGGGGCGGGCGGAACTTGGGTTGGAAGCATATTACAGCAAACGGGACAGCAGGGGGTGTTTGGGTGTTATGGGATAAGAGTTTGATCGAGGTGGATGATTCTTTAGTGGGAGCTTTTTCTGTTTCTATACTGTGTCGATGTATAGGGAAAGAAGATAGTTGGGTGTTCTCGGGAGTGTACGGACCTACTAGAGATTGGGAGCGGAAGCAATTCTAGGAGGAGTTGGATGACGTAGGCAATTATTGGAATCGACCGTGGTGTTTGGGAGGAGACTTTAACGTCATAAGGTTTGCTTGTGAGAAACAAGGAGGATCGAGGATAACAACAAGGATGAGGAGATTTGGGGAGTTCGTGAATCGTAACAACTTAATGGACATTCCACTCCAAGGTAGAAGCTTCACTTGGTCCAACCATCAAGCCGTTCCCACCCTCAACAGATTAGACAGATTTTTGATTTCAGATGACTGGACTTCAATCTTTTGTCAGATTTCTCAAATGGCTATCCCAAATCCGATATCCGATCATTGCCCTATTCAGTTGGTAGCAGGGCCATTCAACAGGGGTCCCATTCCGTTCCGTTTTGAATTGATGTGGTTGAAGCACCACAACTTCAAGGAGTTGATATCCGAACGGTGGATGAGCTTTTCTTTTATAGGAACAGCAGGGGAGGTGTTCAGGAAGAAGTTGAAGGCCTTAAAGAAGACATTAAAAGAATGGAACAAAGAATCTTTTGGTAGGGTGGATGCACAAAGAAAGGATATCCTTGTGAGAATCGAAGATTTGGATCGTATGGAAGAGATGAGTCCGATTTCGATTAACGACAAGACAACGAGAGTAAACCTTCGTGAGAAGTATCAGCGGTTGGCACTTTTAGAGGAGATCAGTTGGAAGCAGAAATCTAGAATCAGATGGCTTAAAGAAGGGGATGGCAACACAAAATTTTTTCATTGTATGGCCAATGCTCGAGACAGGAATAAGCACATCACAAGGTTGTGTGTGAATGGGGAGTGGCTGGAAGGGGAAGAAGGGGTTGCTAAGGGAATTGTAGATTTCTACTCGAATCTGTATACTGATGGAGCTGATGACAGACCGAAACCTGAGTTGTTACAGTTTGATAGAATCTCGGAGTTACAAAGCGAATGGCTGGAAAGACTCGTTAAAGAAGACGAGATTTGGGAAGTTATCTCAAGTATGAAAAGCGATAAAGCACCGGGCCCCGATGGATTTCCCGTGGAGTTCTACAAAACTTGTTGGGAGATCATCAAGTGTGATTTCATCGCTCTTATCGATGAATTCTTCAGAGATAGTGTATTGGATCGTGATTCCAATTGTACCTTCATAGCTCTAATTCCAAAGGTAGCAGGAACTGAAGACATCAAAGACCTGAGGCCCATCAGTTTGGTGAATACAAGCTACAAAATCATCACAAGCATTCTTGCCAGAAGATTGAAAGGGGTCATTCAAGGTATAATAGGGTGTAATCAGAGTGCTTTTGTCAAAGGGAGACAGATTCTGGATGGAGTCCTAATTGCAAATGAGTGCATCGACTCTAGACTAAAATCTAGGAAAGCGGGAGTGGTGTGCAAAGTGGATTTTGAGAAAGCTTACGACCGTGTCAACTGGAAATTCTTGGAATTTATGTTGGGAAAGATGGGTTTTGGTAGAAAGTGGATCACTTGGATTATGGCGTGTGTGACTACGCCCTCTTATTCAATTTTGGTGAACGGAACGCCTCACGGTTTCTTTCGGAGTACGAGAGGTATCAGACAAGGGGACCCTATATCACCCTTCTTATTTATCATAGTGGCAGAAGCATTTGGTAAGATGATGGATAGAGGGGTAGCGAATGGTTCTTTTTCAGGATTCTCAATAGGAGTAGGCACGGTTAATATTTCGCACCTCCAATTCGCAGATGATACTTTAGTTTTCTTGGATGATTCCATAGATCAGACAAGGAGGTTAGGCGGTCTACTTTGTTGCTTTGAAGCGATGTCAGGTATCCCAGTTAACACGAGGAAAAGTAAGATCCTCCCGGTCGGTTTGGTTAGATGTGCAATTCTTTTGGCAGCCTCATTAGGATGGCAGGTGGGCAGTCTCCCTTCGTCCTACCTAGGGATGCCTCTGGGGGCCCCCTACAGGAGGGTGGCGATTTGGGACCCGATAGTGGAAAGAATCGAAAGAAGGCTAGCAACGTGGCAAGCTAATTACCTTTCGAAGGGAGGTAAATTGACTTTGATTAAAAGTGTTCTATCTAGCATTCCAATATACTTTCTTTCTCTTCTCTCAATGCCTCGAAGTGTAGAGCTAAGGATGGACAACTTGTTTCGTAATTTTCTATGGCATGACAGAGTTGGAAACAGAAAACATCATCTTGTGAATTGGAAACAGATTTGCTCATCTAAGAAGCATGGTGGCCTCGGCGTGAGGAGACTCAGGGAGATGAATGTGGCCTTGAGGGGAAAGTGGTTATGGAAGTTTGGGAACGATGGGAACAGTTTATGGAAACAAGTCATAGAAAGCAAATACAAGTTGAGTCGGACGGGGTGGGAAAGCGGATCAACCAGACAACCATATGGGTGCGGGTTGTGGAAGGGCATCATGAAGATCATCCCACTGTTTAATATGAGAATAAAATTCAGAACGGGACATGGCAACCAAGTAAGGTTTTGGGAAGACACATGGTGTGGCAATCGGCCCCTAATGGAAGTATTTCCAACCTTGTATTCTATTTCCTCGAAGAAAGGGCAATTAATCACATCCGTCCGACGAGTCATGGGTGGAGATTGGGCATGGGATCTTGGATTTCGAAGGGATATCAATGAGTTGGAACTTCAAGAAGTTGAGAGATTAGTTGGAGCCGCTTCGAGTATCGAGCTTCACACGGGAAGAGAAGATGAGAGAATATGGACGGCAAGCAAGGACGGAAGATTCACGGTACGCTCTTTCTACAATTCTTTGTGCAATAATGGGGATTATGTATTTCCTCATACTTTGATTTGGGGTCCAAAAGTGCCAAGCAAAGTCGCTTTCTTCACATGGACGGCGGCTTTGGGAAGGATACAAACGACGGATTTCTTGATGCGGCGTGGATGGTGCGGGGCGAGTTGTTGTGTGCTATGTATGGAAAGTGGAGAATCATCAGATCACCTTCTAATGCATTGCAAGTTCTCGCACGGTATTTGGACTCATTTTTTTAAGTTGTATGGGGTCTCAACATGCTTACCGGAATCAGTTAAGGATATCTTCATTGGTTGGTCGTCAATTGGCCATGCGTTTGACGGCACAAAGAGGATGTTGTGGACTATTACACCGTTTGCAATTTGTTGGGGGGTGTGGTTTGAAAGGATTAGACGTATCTTTGAGGGGAAACAAAAGGACTGTCCGGACACGATTATGTCTATCTTGGGTTTTATCTTTTGTTGGTCCAAAGTGCATAAGGAGTTTAGGGGTCTGTTTTTTGAGGATTTACTGTATAAGTGGGATGGGATTTGTAGATCTGTACGTGAGTAGTACTGTAATGTAAGGTCTGTCCAGGTTGGTCAACTCGACCGATTGGTTTTGTTTTCTTGAATACAATACTACTTATCAAAAAAAAAAAAGTATGCTCGAATTCGAGTTTTAACGAAAAAGTTATAAAACCCTCAATTTTCATGTTGGGCAAGACCTAAAAAGGTGAATTTTCGTTAGAGTGAGAATTAGTAAAATCCGATAACACCATTAGGTCCGCAACAAAAAATTATAAAGAATGGAGTATTTATTCGTCGATTTTCGAGTTCGAGAAGTTGAAATACCGTTAACCATAGAAACAAGTTAGGAAATACCAAATATGCCCCTCAAGTCTTTATATAAAAGAAACTTAAATTTCTTTTATTTAATTCTCTTCTCTCCAAATAGACCAAAACCCAACCAATCAAACCACCAAGAGTTTCAACCCTCTTCACCTCAAGATCTGTAACGCACGAGTCATCGTTGAGCCTCGACAAAGAAGAGAAAGTTACCGGTGTCGATGAGCTCTACGTTTTCATCACCGTTGATTCTAGTTTCCCTTCCTTCTTCTGTATTTCTCATCAAAAACCAGCGAGTGGGTTTCGATACATTCCACTCGAGGTTTCATCTACTTGGAGACAGATCCGTCCTCCATCGTAAAAGGGAAAGAGAATGTCATCATCAAGGTCTTCACAGCCACCGATCATTTTGCACCCAAGACACCCAACCTCGATTTTTGTTTTATGCACCTCGACTTTCGTGACATTTCTTCACCTCCGACAACCACGATCTTTGGTAGGGGACTTACAATTCCTATTAGTAATCATAGATTGCGAAAATTGCATCTAGGACTTTTTATCAAAATTGTGATATTATTTCAAAACGTAGATTTCTTTCTATTTATTTCAAATTCATGTGAGACCTACATGTTTAATGTGTGTTTAATCGTATTTTAACAATTGATTCGTGGGTGAGATAATGGATCAAAAAACCAATGAAGAAATCCAAAAAAAATTGGACAAAAACCAAACTTTCACGCAGACTTCAACTTGCTGTCGACACCGCCGTCAGGAATAATTTTTGTTAGAATTTGAAATATGGTTCTTGTTTTATTCTCCCCACAACTTATATATATTTTTCCAACCTTATTTACATTAAAAACATTTAAGTAAACATCAAATTTTAAGTTCTTTAATGAAATTAAGGACTTACCCCTCATTTGGAAACAATGGGAATGATTTAAAAATCCAAATCTCAAAGGATCAAAATCTAATTTTTTTATTCCAAGAACAAAACATAAATTCGACGTTTTCGTCAGATTTTCAAACCCGAATATCTTTTGCATTACTTTGAATTGAGTTATAAAAATTACATGATATCAATACATTTATTCATGGCTTTCATTTCCAAAAACACGTTTTTAAATTAAAGAATTTTGAAACATCACTTTTCCGACACTCAGTCAAATTTCTACTAGCTTTTCATAGTTTTGACAGTTTGGTTCCACACATTTGCCAGGACTCTGTTTTGACCAAATTGTGATAGTTCTTCAGTTGAATTGTCCAAATGAATTTTAAAGTTTGAAAAATGATTTAATATTCAATGAACTCATATTGAGTTGATGAATATCGCAAAATAAATGTTGTGTTCGAAAAATCGAAAAGTGAAAATATCGGAAAAAGAGGAAATGGGAATGAAACGGTAAAATGTCAAAATCACACCCAAGGGGTTATGTCTGCATTTTACATTGTTGTGTTGTATGTGGGTTGATGAACGGATATCCAGGGATAATTATTTCGGTTGCATGTTTATTTCCTTTCTGTTAGCGCGAAGCGTTGATTTACTTTTCTATACTGTTATTTATTTTAGGCCGGTGGGCCACAATTGCATGGTAGGAAACTGGATATCCATTCTCAACTCTATAATGTTAATTTCTTATTTTTTTCAAAGAAAAATGATATATATAGCTGTTTTGTGAACTATTAAAGAGTTTGTAAATACCTGAAGGGATAGTCCGTCATATCATCCAGAGCGATGTACTATCCTGAGACATACAGTAAAGACAACCAAGCTCATACATGGTATGGGACGCGTATGAGAGTGGAGTCACAACTAGAATTCATGTTTATTATTCTCTATTTTTACTAGTGAACTTGTAATGTAAAGATGTCGTACACGAATGAGGATGTATAATGGGAATCACATGCATGCCTGATAGGCATAGACGAAGATGATTGGTCAGTGATTACTAACAATCTAGAATATTCGAACGTTTTAACATATCGAAAAGTGACCCATTGCTTACGATCACATTAAATAGCCAGCCTGAGTCGGATATATGGTCAGCCAACCGTGGTAATGAGCGACCAATCACAAAATTAAGAATTAAAAATCAGTAAAATATTGCATCGTGTCCTGATTGAGAGCAATCCAATCGTGGAATCCCAACCCTTTAATTCCATTACTCCACCAGTGTGTATTATGTATCTGTTGTTTTACTTTGAATTATAAAATGATATGCGTGTTTAATGTTTTCATTTTATCAATTAGATTTATATAAGAAGAAAATGTTATAATGAGTACTACTAATTGATGTGTTGTGAATCTTTCCAATGTTTAGTTGCTCATCCCTAACCATATGTACCAATTACTCGCAGTTTATCTTGTAAAACTTTGCATGTATTAAAATGATTCAGTATACTTGTTCGTTCATGTTAAGAGAGATTATTAGTAGGAATTATTTGTGGACCTACTGGGTAACCATTGTTACTCACCCTTTCCTTCCTTTTTTTTTTTTAGCTTTAGAACCTACAGTTGGTGAGGCGAGCTTAGAACCGGCGAGTAAGGATTATCTGGTGGGGGTCAAACCAACGACCAAAGTCCATTACCTGGTGAACACTGGGGCTACACCCACTAGAAGTTAGTTTGTCCATGATGTATATAGATATTGGGTTAAGTGTTAGGTTCATATTAGAGAGAAAGTATTTTTGTAATCTTGTATATTTTTACTCCTTCCACACTCTAATCTATCTTACATTCTTAGACGTATATAGTCTTCCGCTACTTGTTTATTTTATTTTTTTTGTATATATATATACAGGAGATGTTTTTGGTTTATCAGTTTTTTGAGTGCCTTGGAATACTTACAATAAACAGAGGAAACCATATCCAAGTCTTGAGGTGCCACCTAGTATCTCAGGATTTGACATGGTGATTTGTGTTAGCGTTCCCAGGTGGCGACAAGTCTAATTCGACTCTCTCCTCTCCCCCAACGAGTCTCCTTTTTCTCTTCTCTCTTTTCTTTGGCTTTCTACTTTATCTTTTCTCCAATATCCTTCTTCCTTCTTATTCTCTTGTAAATTTCTGATTATACTCTGTTCTTTTTCAAGTAAAGTATTTTAACATGGTATCAGAGCAGGTTCCGACCTAAACTTTGTAATTGGAACTCTCCACAATCAGAAATAAGGGTTTCTAGGGTTCGATGAAAGAAGGTTGCCCTAGGATCTGTTTGTGATGATGATGCACAACCTCCAAATCAGGTTGGATTTAATTTTTTCTGGCAAATTTATGTTATTAATTAGATCTGAAATTTATTATGAGTAGCTTTGAAGAAAATCAGAAGGTAATCACTGCTATGGAAAGTAGTCACAATGACCACCCAAGTCTGATGATTACCACCATGAAATTGAATGGTAGAAACTATTTGGAATGGGCCCAGTCAGCCAAGATGTTTATTGGAAGCTGTAAGAAGTTGGGGTATTTAACTGGAGCATGTAAAGAACCTAAAGAAGAGGATTCATCCCATTGTGATTGAGAAAGTGAAAACCTCACTGTGATGTCATGGCTCCTTCATTCAATGGAATCCACTATCAGTAGGAACTTCTTGTTTTCAAGAACAGCCCCCGTGAAATTTGGGAAGCAGTATCTCGAACTTATTCACAGAGAGATGACTTAGCCCGAATTTATCAACTTCACAGGGAGATTGATACATTGCAGAAAGGAAGTCTCAGTATTGAAGAATATTTCAGTGTTCTATGACAAAAGTGGGAAGAACTAGACCACTATCAATCCCCAACAAATTCTATGGCAGATATTAAGAAGCAGACTGAGCAAAGAAGAGTTTGATTTTCTGGCTGGTCTCAATCCAGAATTAGAACTCCAAAGAGTCCAGGTCTTGGCAAAGGATACTCTTCCTTCACTAGATTCAGTGTTCAACTATGTAAGGGCAGAAGCCAACAGACATGCTACTTCTATGAGCTCTATCACATCTAACATAGAGAGGTCCGCCCTTGCAGCAGATTGTAAGAAGAATAAAAGATTTGAAATGAGTAAAAGTCAATCTCAACCTTTTATGTCTGAAGAAGAAGAAAAAAAATTGAAGTGCAGCCATTGTGGTAAGAGAAGATACACTAAAGAAAGATGTTGAGATTTAAATCCTTAACTGAAGCCCAAAATTTTCAGACCATCAACTGCTAATAATGCATCTATTGAGGGGGAGAGTAACTGTACCAACCAACCTACTCCAAGAAGTTCAATTCCAGACCCAAAAGATCAAGCTATCAAGGATCTTACACAACATATTGCTGCCCTCAAAGCCTCTTTGGGATCTGTTACTAAAGATGAGTACTCAGGTATATCTGCAAACATTTCTGTTAAGGATCCCTCTTCTACCTCCTGGATAATTGATTCAGGGGCATCTGACCACATGACTGGTAAGCAAAATGCTTTTTCATCCTTAGTTCCAATTTCAGGGGGAATTAAACTTAGAGACAGGTCACTTCCCAATGCTTCAGGAAAGGGCATTTTTTGTTTCTCTTCATCCCTTTCACTTCCTTCAGTTATTCAAGTTCCTTCTTTTCCTTCTAATTTGTTATCTGTTAGTAGTCTCACTAAATAATTGAAGTGTAGTGTGACTTTCTATCCATCATATTGTGTGTTTCAGGACCTGGAAACAAAGAAGATGATTGGTGGTGGATGTGAACAGGATGGATTATAATTGTTGGACATATAGAAGATTTCTACTACATGCTTGGTAAATCAGGCTTCTCTACTGATCAAATACACCTTTGGCATCACCTTCTTGGTCATCCATCGTTGAAGTCTCTCCAGTTGTTATTTCCCAATAAATTTCATTTAAGTAGTGAATTTAAGCTTTCTTGTGAGACTTGTCAATTTTCTACACATTGTCAAACTACTTATCCCCCTAGTTTGAATAAAAGTTCTTCTCTTTTTCAATTAGTTCATTCACATGTATGGGGACCAGCACCAATTACTTCATTATTTGGGTTTCGTTATTTTGTGTCATCTATTGATAATTACTCCAGAGCTACTTACGTTTATTTGATGAAAAGTTGTGATGATGTGACTAATATTGTTTAGTGTTTTCACAAAATGATTAAGACTCAATTTGATAATAAACTCAAAGTATTTAGATCAGATAAAGTAGGGGAGTATACCTATCATGGTTTGAAAGATTGTTTCTTAGATGAAAGTATTGAAACTCAATTCTCTTGTACAGGAACACCATAACAAAATGGGGTTGCAGAACGAAAAACGCGTCATCTTTTAGGAGTTACCAGGTCTCATTTAATTGAAATGAAGGTTCCTAAAACCTACTAGGATGAAGCCATCTTGACTTATGCCTTTATGATCAATCGAATGCCATTGGCGGATCTTGGGGGGTTGTACCCACTCCAGTTGTTGTTTCCAGTTAAGTCCTTATTTTCTCTTCCTCCCAAAGTTTTTGGATGTGTATCTTTTTGTTCATATTCTTGGTCCTACAAAAGATAAGCTGGGTCCTCAGTCTTTGAAATGTGTCTTTGTTGTGGTATTGTCCTATTACACAGAAAGTTCATGTCTAAAGATGTAACATTTTTTGAAGATGTTCCTTATTTCTCAAACTTGGGTAAATCTATGTCTTTTCTTGTTTAGACACGGATACTCATTTGCCTGTTGTTATTAGTCATCCAACTGAAGCGTCTACTATGGATAAAGGCATAGATACGTCTGAGAAACCATTGCAGGTTTACAGTAGAAGAAATCCTTCTCAAGATCAGCAGGTAGCTCATAATGTTGATATACCACCAACATCGAATTCGTCAGGTATTACCTTTGTCCCTGAACAATCATCTCTTGATTTGTCAATTGCTCTTAGAAAAGGAACTCAATCATGTACTCGTTATCTTGTTAACAATTTTGTTTCTTATAATTCTTTATCTTCTTCATTCCTTGCCTATCTTGCTTCTGTTTCGTCTATTTCTATTCCTACTAAATTTGCAGATGCCTTAGCACATCCTAGATGGAAAAAGGCTATGGACCTGGAGATGGTAGCCCTTGAAAAGCAGAAAACTTAGGATCTAGTTGAACTACCAATAGGACATCATGTGAAAGGTTGCAGATGGATTTACACAGTGAAATATAAGTCAGATGGCTTTGTTGAAAGATACAAGGCTTGTCTTGTAGCTAAGGGATTCACCCAAGTTGATGGGGTGGATTACAAAGAGACTTTTGCTCCAATAGCTAAATTGACATCCATCCGGGTTCTTCTTTCTGTTGCTGCCTTAGCAATGCCCATCCTGGAAGAGAAGAAAGGTTTAGGAGTTCTGGTCTCGTAGAGGCTTTTCATTCAGAAGAGAGACCAGGGGTGGGTAGGGTTGGGAGGTTATTTGCCGCTTGGCTCGGGTGAAAGGACTGCAGAAGAGGTTGGAAGGGATTAGGAATGCCCTAAGTTTCATTCCGAACTAAGACACCTAAGGCAGGGTCCGAAAGAGATAGATTCCTTGGTGCCGGTGGATCCCATTCCTCGTACCTTCTCTCATTCGCTTCTATTGCCCACCTGGGTTCGGAGGAAGGGACTGGGACACGAGATGGGGACGAATCGATGGCTTCCACTCGTTCTTCAAGGCTTGGATCATAATCAGAAGATGGCAAAGGATTAATCTAGTACCTGGGGTCATTTCCTTCATTCCCTGTTCCTGGTGTATACACACACTTTTAAAAAAAGAAAAATTAATTAATTGAGGTTTATGCCTCAATGCACCTTGAGGCTTACGCCTTGCCTCAAGAACCCAAAATGCCTCGAGTACGCCTTAGGTCTACTATTGAAAGTGTGTACTCTTCTGCTCTTTTAGGAGAATCACTAGCATGAAAGGAATGAAATGTCTATCAAGATTCATGTTAAGGGGTGGCAGATTTTTACATTGGCTGCCAACCTGATACAACTTCCGTCCTTAATCCGAGCTTGGGACAGGCAATGTATTGTAAAGAGGACAACACAATATGAAATACGTATTGCTTCTTTGTTTTTATAGGTAATAAAATTTCATCAAGAGCTAGAAAAATGTGGTCTAGATGACCAACTAGGTACAAAAGAGGAAAATAAAAAAGAAAGATACTAAAAAGGAAGAAACACGTGAAGAGGAGACTAACTTTTCATAGACAAATCACTTGTGGATAATTACAGTAAGAGAGATATAGCTGCAAATAAAAGAACATACCGAATGTGTGATATTTTCAAGAGAATCCACAATGCAATGAGAATAATCATAACTTGGATAAATACACCACTTGTCTCCTGAATGTGGATGGGGAGTAAACTGGATAGAGGAAATCAAGTAACTGAAATATGAGTCGCTCAGTGAATTTAAGTAAGAAAAGGGTTACGTCTCAAAAAAAAGGAAGGTTATGAGTGCACACTTGCCTTTATACGATACGCGATAAGATCATACATATTATAATTATCACTCTGCATGTCTTGCTTCATTCTAAGTGTTGCTTTGCCTTCTTCAATCATTCCTCGTCTCATTTCATCAAACAGCTTCAATGATTCTGCAACTGGCCTGTCCCTCCAAGGACTGTTCATCTTTTTCTCCCTATACTCCTTTATCTCATCAGAAGTCTGAAAAAATAGCCACATTTAAGAGAATGATTTAGTTTAACTATTTTCAAACAGGTACAAGGACAAAACATCGTGAATGCAAAAATTGCATATCAACATAAAACCATTAGCATGTAGGTCGGGTAAAAAATTAATTGTGCTGCTCCTAGCAACCTGGTGATCAACATAAGCATGGCCTCTACGTATCAGCTCCACAGCTAGATCATACAGATCTTGAAAATAATCACTAGTGTAAGTGATCTGCAAAAATCCAAAATTTGTCAATTATTGCCAAAGCACAGAACAAATAGTTAAGCATGAGTAAAAAGTATAGTTGCCAAAAACATAAGATCATACCTTGAAAGGCTTCCAACCCATCCATTGGACAATTTCTTCAATATGATCAATATACTCTTTCTTTTCAGCCTCAGGGTTTGTATCATCATACCTAGAAGCCCCAGAGAAAAGTACTAAGCTGAGAAACTAAAGCAATTTAGACTTCCAAAAAGAGAAGGTAAAAAAAGAAAAAAAGAACAGGGGCCAATATTTGAATTACTGCAATCTCTGAACCCGAGGACATGTATCTAATTACTAGAGAAGAACAACTGATCCTCAAGCTTGGTGCATGAATACTTTATTTACCAATTCATGAAATATGTGATGAAGGCCAATATTACAGCACCAGTTAAAAGGAGCAAGTTGAAGGTTCTAAAAGGGAAAAAAGAAGAACCAGAAGAACATGGTTTGAGGTAGTGAGAGCAGATATTAACACACTTGGAATAATAGTGGGCATAGATTTCTACATAACTGGATGGAGGACCAGAATCTGTTCAACTGACATCAAATTTTTGGGATAAGATGCTCTTAATGATGACTATTATTATTTACATAATAGTAACTTCAAGATCTCTCTTCCTGAAAGAAAAAATGATGGGATCCCTATCTACAGAAGACGTGAATAGGGTTTGGCTTTAGAAAGAATCGAATGGAGGAACAAAATTAATTCATCCGATCCCAAGTTTGTGGGATAAGGCTTTTATGACAAAAGAGAACAATAATCACAATATATCGATCAAGAGAAAAACAGGAAAGTCGGTCAATATAAAATAATATCCCATGCTCCACAAAAAGCATCGTGAGTGAGTACATTGAAAAGGCCAAGGAAATTGAAAATGGTTGAAGACGTTATGTAAACTTTTTAACAAAACAAGTACACTTTCTTCACCTTTATTTATTTCCATATCAGTCAGTCATGTGAAGATTGCAAGGAAAAATCTTTCAAAATCAATGTTCAGGTAAAACGCTACATAGTTCTTCCCAATGCCCATGCACCCATGTTCAGATAAGATCAGCTCAAGAGAGACCACAGAGATTTCCTATCCTGTCTGCCATACCAAAATATTTTTTTTATTTTCTAGGATGCTAGCAAAAATAGAGAACTTCTATTGCCACACCAACTTTTACTAATGCCACCCCAGATGTGTGCTAATTCTTTGGTGATTTACATATGAATTGGGTGGCGTTAGCAAAAGTTATTGTGGCAATAGAATCCCTCCAAAAACAACATTTTACTACAATACAGTTTTCATGAGTTGAAACAAGCAAGATGCAACTAATAAAACATAGCACAGAGGAACTTTAGAAAGAAGAACAACATTTTACTACTATACAGTTTGGATCTTGTTGAACGATATAGAAAGAAAATGGCAGGGGTAAGAAAATGAAGCTAAGAAGAGCAATGCTTACCTAAGGTAACAACACCCATCTCTCTCTTTTGCCAAGCCAAAGCTAACAAACATAGCCTGTAAAACTGATATTAGATAAATGCTAAAAAGTCTCAAAGAAAATAATGGATCTGTAGCTTTCTTACTAGAAGACGTTATTACCTTGGCATGACCAATATGTAGGTACCCATTTGGTTCCGGTGGGAAGCGGGTGAAGACTCTACCTCCTGTTGCTTTCAAATGTTTTTCAAGTGTTTCCTTCGTATTGCAAACTCTCAATACAGGGCGGTCGCTAAAAAATATTTCAGTATGCACCTGATAATCCACAAAACATATATCATCTCGCTTTCATCAAAATTCAAGCGAGGAACACAATAATCATACTAAATAAGAAAGTAGTTTAACAATATCCATCTTCAAGTTTTCATGGAGAATCATCAATGGGGGTAAGGTTCCAAAGGAAGTACATTTGCACATTGAAATGGAAAACAATGAGTTTGTATATGAACACCTAAAGCTATGGATCAGCCAACAGATTGGACCAAAGCACATGTATGAGCAAACAAAGACGAAGAGCATTAGAGCTTAAATTAGTACTGCGACATTACATTTACATTTTTGCACCAGCCAATGAACGCTTGAACATTCAAAGTTATATTAAACAGAAGATTGAAAATCAAATACCTTTAAATTTTCCTCGGGTTGAGGAAATATTGCAAAAGGGTTAAGTTCTTCTTCACAAGGAGCCACTAAAGGAGTATCGACAACAGAGGTTTGATCCTAGAAAGTTTGAACAAAAGCAGAAAGAAAAAAAACAAATGGAAGTAAAGGTTAGACATGAATGAAAGAAGCAATATTTTATGAAGATGAGTGGCAACAAGCCCCTACCTCTGTTTTAACAGGCTTCTCTTTCTTCCTCCTTGAAGGCTTTTCATCATCAGCTGCAGTTCTCTCACCAAGTAATCCATATAACTTCCCATCTATTACGTGCTGTAACAAACGCAAAGCACAGCAAGCAAAAGAATTAAGAAGAGTGGGAAAAAAAAAAGCAGCTCAACGTTATTTAATATACCAGAAGAGGTAATAAGGTGTTAAAAAAAAAACCTGATTACCTTAACAATCTTTGGATCAGCCCAGGGGTGTATCTTCCGAACTTGCGCAAACAGATCACCAACTAGAAAAGGAAAGTGAGACACGAATGTCAGATTTTTTTTATAGGTGACTGAATTTTGGATTTCAAAGTATCAACTGTAGAAGAAAGTTTCATATCAAAGACGTGATACATGGATTCGTCCAGTACACAGGAGTGTTGAGAGTCCATATGAATGGCCATGGATTCGGTAGCAACTTATTTTCGTTTTACTACTTTAAAAGAAAATTTTATATCAGCAATCCATCACAAACCACACTCGGTCTGTGATCGGATCAAGAGGGAGAGAGATTAGGAATAATAGGATTACTATTCACGTAAATGGACCATGAAAGGGAGAAATAAAAAATAAAAATAAAAAGATATTTCTACATGGTTGTCTTCTCATTGAATTATCTCCTAATCCGTTGTTGATTTCCCCCTAAGCCTTAACTGATTTCTTCATTTTATTTCACTGATTTCTCAATGACTCGCACGCCCAAGGGGAAAGGGGTGGGGAGTTGATTTTGATGAGCACATCAAAAGTTTAACACATCCCAATCAAACCATATAACACCTCATCTAGGCCCATTAAAGCAAATCTTTGCCACCTCAATATTTTTTTTCAGATAAAGATAATTACTAAGAGAATGGAGGTCGAGCAACCTGCCAGAAGATTACAGTAGCTAAAAGAAAATATTAAAAATAAGGGAAAAATAATCCCTCCAAAAAATCCTCAAATTCAACTAGCTAGAAATCATCCATCAGGTTTTTTTTTGTGCAGGACCAACAAGAGGTAGGCCAAACATTCGTGCAACCAGTAGGCCTGAAAGAGCATGCCACAAAGTATTTTGGGTCCTTGGGATTCATAAAAAATCAGAGAATCATTTTAGGAAGCTTTTACTTAGATCCAAACTGTTAGACTGTCTAAAGATTAGTGAGTTGTGTTCCCAAGGACCATCATGCTTATCCTTCTAAACAGGAATTTTATCTATGATGAACGCCATATATTTAAAGAATCTGTGTTTGTGGAGTTGGAAATGATGGGACCAACATTCTCATTGATTAATAAATTAACATAACTTATATGACACGCATGGTTAGTCTCATTATTACAGTATTTCTAATATAAGAACACTTCTTCATGTTAAGTGGGAAATATCCCGATCAATTTAAACTGTACAAATCAGGGACCCTATCTAAAAGATCTCCTAGATGAAATATTGTCTCCACCGAATGACCTTAGACATCAATTGCATTGATTCACGAAGTTCTCCTAGCTGAAATTCATCCCACTGCTTATCAAAAAAAAAAAAAAATTAATAATAATTCATCCCACTCAATGATCCTAGCCATCCAATCAAATGCATTGATTTAAGTTTTATGTTCAATTTTCTATTTCCCTCGAAACTCAAATTAACGTATACAATTAAAATAAATTAAAAACTAAAATATACACGAGTACTTGAATCTTATTTTTCAAAATTTGTTGAATTTGCGATGAACGAAGATGTTGGTTCTAAGACTACAACAGAATTATCAACAACAATGAATATCACAGAAAATAAGAGAATTCTAATAAATAAATAACAAATAATTCTCAGTATTTTAGTCCCGCGGGATTGAATCTAAAATATTAAATTGAGGGATGAGGGATCTTATGGAAGATAGAACTTCCAACTAGCCTAGGGTATTAATCTAACAATATTTGGAAACATATAGAAAAACTAGGATTCCTAAGGTTAATTCTAGGGTTTTAGATTATTAAAAAAATTTAGGTTTGGTTAGTCTAGACTTCTTGTAAATTATTGGACGGCAAGTAGAAATGATTTTGGGAGAGGTTTATGGAGATTTGGCTACGTTTTTTGGGACTGGTTTGCGCTGGGAAACATGTATGACTTGGGAGAGGATTTGGGAGGTTCAACTAGGTGTAAGGACTCTAAAAGAGGATGATTAGAACTGATTTAGTGTTTAGAAACAGAAAAATTAAAGAACCTATGGCAGATGTAGAAGAAGAAAATAAGATCTGTACCTGAAATAAAGAAGAAAAAGATGGAGTAGATGCATGTATCTTATTCACCAGGTTGAATGCCTCAACATTCATGCAAGAAACCAGAAAATTCTGTAAATGTTATTCTAAAATTTTTCTAAAATAACATAAAGATGTCTTTAAATACTTAAACAAAATCTTGAAGAGAAAAATACCTAACCTACACTTTAACTTAAAGATAAATAATAAAAATACTATAATTTTTATAACTTTATCTCTCCTAAATTTACAACCCTTGTCTTTTTATAGTTACCAAACTATCCCAAACATCTATACTATGATCATGGGCTAATAAACCAAAAAAATAACTCAAAACATAAAAGCAAGTCCAAAATAAAACTTCAAAATAGAATACTAGATAAATTCTAAGCATTATAACATTATTGCTATGTGTTGGCCATTCTAATTCATCAAACAAGTCCTCCTCGATCTAAACACAGCCCACATGCACTCTCCAATGTAGAGTCTTCAAAAAATTCTGCACATGGGGTCTTCAAGTCCTCTCAGTAACTATCACTGATCCACAAGGAACGTTGACCTGAATATTTAAGTCATATCTCAAGGAAATCAATCATCATAATTTTCATATCTTGGGGGGTTTATATATTAAGATTAACCAAATAGGAAAAAAATTATAAGAGTTGATTTTAATAAATCTGATGACACCATTAGTCCGTATTGAAAAATGAACCAAAATAGGCTATAAGTTCGTTAAAATCGAAACTTGGGACATAGAGTTTATATGTAAAAGAAAACAAAATACTAGAATTAGGGAAAATTTACAGGTTTTTATTTTCTTCTCCAAGAATAAACCCTAAAGAAAAACCTTAGCCTCCTTCCCCCTTCATCCTTGGTTTCCATCTGCTTGGAGGTTCTGCTAGGCTTTGGCGTAGAAGAGAGAATCGATCAACTCATCACAAGCTTCAAGGGGAACTAAAGAAGTGAAGCCTTTGATCACTTTTGGGAGTGAAACATCCAACTCAACTCAATCTCCCACGTTCTTCGTGGACTTTATTGTTGTAAAGTGTCTAATTTCTTATGGGGGAGTGTGTTTGCATCATTTTTGGTGTGAATGTATGTATGAGGATATACTTGTAAATCTATAATCTTCTCTTCATCTTAATAGACAAAGGCTTGTAGGGTCATTGCCCTAAGCATGTTTTTCCCAAATAGTAAAGTTGGTATTAGAGTTAGGATTTCCCTTGCTCCTTTTTTGCTGATGTCATGATGACATAAACCCTAGTTAGCCCCAAGACTCCATTGATGAGTGCTTCCAATGGAGTTTCATCCCCCGAGTCTCATTCATATCTAGATTTTGAGGTCATTTGATGTGTTTTTCGAGTAGTTGCAGGCTGTGAACTCATCATCCACAATTTGCATGTTTTGTTAATATCTCTTCATCCAACTCTCTGATTTTCAAACCCCTTGAAAGGGTAGGTCGTTTTTGTCTCTAAATCACATCTACAACCACTGACCTTTGGATCATCGAGGTTTGATAGGTTTTAACCCTTCTTTTTCAGTTTCTACTCTTAAAAACCTATTTCTTCATCGTGTTCTGTAGTTTTTGGCTTGTGAAATTCTCTTTGGTTGTCAACATCTTGCTCCTTGATTCTCTTTGGTTGTTAGCTTCATCTAGGATCCAACAGCTAGTGTTTGTCCATTATAATAGTTGTTTTTTGGTGAAGCTCCTCTGTAATGGATTCTAAATCCCTTGTTTCTCTCACTCTCTCCAATCCGATTACTAATTCTATCACCAATTTAAAATTCAATGGTGATAAATGCATAGCATCGAGCTATTAATCTTTACATTGGGGGTCAATCGGAGATGGGTTATTTTACAGGGGATACTCCTCGGCCTACTATTGATGTTGGTGCTATTGCTAAGTGGGATTCTGAGAATTGGATCATTCTGAGTTGGCTTTTCAACTCTATAAAGTCCCAGGTTAATGTCAACTATATTTTTTTATAAGACTACTTATCAAGTGTGGACCTCACTTTCACAAACATATGCCTTAGCTGAGAATGATGCGCGAATTTACCAACTTATTCGCGAGTTAGCTACTTTTCAGTAGGGAGACGGTTCTTTTTCGAATTATTACAGTGCACTCCAGCGTCGTTGGGAGGAGCTAAGTCAATATGAGCCTCTTTCCGAACTAAACCTGAGTCTATTAAGATTGTTGCTAAGCGAGTTCAACATCGCCAGACCTATAATTTTTTGGGAGGTCTTCGCACTGAGTAGGAACAGTTGAGCACTCAAATTCTAGCGACATCCCAGATTCCCCCACTTTGCACCAGTTTTTAGCGAGGAGCATAGTCATGAAGTTATGTCTTCAGGGACTTCCTCAGTTGCTCCTCAGGATCATATTGCTTTTGCCAGTGCCTCTCATTCTCCCATTTCTTCCTTTGTCGGACGTGGTCGAGGGAATGATTGAGGTCGTAGTGATCGTGGTCGTAGTCGCTCCAATATGATATGTTCTCACTGTGGTATTGCAAGGCATGACCGTGCTCAATGTTATCATCTTCATGATTATCCCGAGGGCTACCGTTCTTGTTCTACTATTGTTGCTACCAATGATTGTACAGTTGTTGATGTTTCCCAACTCGAGTCTACCGTTGATGCTTTGAGCTTGATGAAAGCATAAATGGAAGAATATATGTGTACCACTGAGTTACTTTATGTTGAGATGTGACTTCCATTACAGCTATTGTGGCATCCTCTTCTACAATTGACCCATCCTCCTCCGCAACTTCAGGTATCCATGATTCCTCAGCTTATGCAGTCACTGCTACATCATCTCCAACTCAATGAGTCATAGACTCAAGAGCCACTGACCACATGGCGGGTGAGTCACAAAGTTATTTCTTATATTCTCTACCTTCCTCTCCAAAAAAATGTTTGCTTTCGTAATAGCTTTTCTACACCTGTCACTGGGATAGGAACCATCCCTATCTCTTCTCTCTCTTTGTCTCATGTTCTACATGTTCTTCATTTTTCGACTAATCTTCTTTTTGGCAATAGTCTTGTTAAACACTTAAATTGTTATGTTATTTTTTACCCTACTAATTGTGTTTTTCAAGACATGTCTATGAGTAGGATTGTTGGTAAGGGTGTCATGAGAGGAGGCCTATACTACTTGGACACTTGTCCTTCAACTTTTGCTACTGTCGCCGCTACTGATAGCGACCCTTCTATTTTTTATCCTTTTTCTATTGATGCTAATATGGATACTTTAAATTTGTGGCATGCCAAGCTTGGGCATGTTGGCTTTCAGATCTTATGTGGTTTAATTACAAAATTTCGTACTCTTTGTTCATCATCTAAATTTCAATGTGCGATTTGTGAACTCACTAAACATGTTAGAAATGTTTAACCTTCACACATGCATTGATGTAAGTTCATGTTTGAGTTGGTTCACTCTGACGTTTAGGGTCCTTCCCTAACCACATCTCTTGATGGTTTTTGTTAATATGTTACCTTTATTGATGACTACTCTCGCGCCACTTGGGTCTACCTTATGAAATCTAAGGATGAAGTTTTTTCTAAATTTCGAGAATTCCATGCTATGGTGTCCACCCAATTTGGTACTCCGATTAAAGCTCTTCGATCCGATAATGGTGGTGAGTATTGGTCCACTCCCTTTGTCCACTATCTTCTAGACCATGGTCTTATCCATCAATTTACCTGTCCTTATACCCCTCAACAAAATGGTGTTGCTGAACGTAAAAACCGCCATTTGGTTGGGGTTGCCCGCTCTTTGTTACGTGGTATGCAGATGCCTAAGACCTACTGGTCCATGGCTATTCTTACTGCATGTTTCCTGATTAATCATATGCCTTCTTGGATTCTTCATGGACATACTCCATTCCAAACACTTCATCCCGAGTGTCCCATTTTTCCTATTGAGTCACAACGTTTCTTTGGTTGTATTGTTTTGTTCAGGTTCTTTGTCCTAGTCGTCACAAGTTAGACAATAAGGCGGTTCGTTGCATTTTTGTTGGTTATTCTAGTATGTCTAAAGGATATCATTGTAATGATCCTACATCTTGTTGGTTCTTTACTTTCATAGATATTACTGTTTTTGAGGATGTTCCCTACTTTTTCTAGCAATCCTTTTATCCCTCTTGTATCCTTGTCTTTGCACGTCCAAGTTGATCTTCCTCAAACAAAGAAGTATCTCACTTTTGTTTGTCGCAAGTGGCATGGTTCCTTCTCTCATGCACTGCCACCACCTCTCTCCACGCAAGCACCTCTGGTAGGTCTTTCTCACCCTATTACTGCACCCACAACTTCTCTTATTCCTACTGATACTATTAGTTCTACTGATACTTCTGCTCTTGAGTTGCCTATTGCTCTTCGTAAGTGTGTAACCCATTTCCCGCTTGCTAGATATGTTTCTTATCAGGTTGTTTCTATTCCTTATCGAGTATTTCTTTATGTTGTTGACTCTGTGATTATCCCACATACGATTTCTGTTGCTCTTGCTAATCTTGCATGGAAAACTACTATGCTAGACGAAATGACTACCTTGCAAAGTAATCAGACATGGGACATGGTCTCTCTTCCTCCTGAGAAAAAAAACAGTGGGTTGTCGCTGGGTCTTTACTGTTAAGCATAACTCTGATGGTAGTATTGCTCAGTACAAAGCTCGTCTTGTTGCTCGTGGTTTTACACAGACTTACGGCCTTGACTATGATGCCACCTTTGCTCCTGTGGCAAAGTTTACTTCGGTTCGTGTCCTTATCTCCATTGCAGCTAATCAGGCTTGGCCTCTTTATCAGTTAGATGTGAAGAATGCCTTTCTTCATGGGCATCTCACAGAGGAGGTGTATATGGATCCACCACCTGGGTTTCTGCTTCAGGGGGAGTCCACGAAGAAGGTTTGTAGACTAAACAAGTCTATTTATGGTTTGAAGTAGTCACCTAGAGCTTGGTTTCATAGCTTCAGCGAAGTGGTGATGAGCATGGATTTTCATAGATGTCACTCTAATCATACTGTCTTCATTCATCCTAGCTCCACAAGTCGTACCATCCTCATAGTCTACATTGATGACATTATTCTCATTGGAGATGACTCATCCTTCATCACTTATGTGAAGAAGGAACTAGGCCGTATATTTGAAGTTAAGGATTTGGGCCCCTTAAAATATTTCCTTGGGCTTGAGGTTGCTCGTTCCAGGAAAGGCATTTTTCTCTCGCAAAGGAAGTATGCCTTGGATCTCTTACGCGATACCGGTATGATTGGTTGCAAACCGGCTACTTCACCTATGGATCCGAAGCTATCTCTACATGAGATTGAGGATGATCTTCTTCCTGATCCACATACCTATCAACGACTTGTAGGTCGGCTGATTTGTCTTACCCTCACACGACTAGATATTGCCTTCGTTGTGAATATAGTTAGTCAATTCATTCATGTTCCTCGTCCTACCCATCTCACAGTAGTTCATTGTCTTCTCCATTTTATCAAATCTAGTCCGAGCCGTGGACTTGTATATCATTCGCATGGTCATTTAGATCTCACTGCTTTTACTGATGCTAAATGGATAGGATCTACTTCTAATCGTCGTTCGACCTCAGGATATTGTGCCTTTCTAGGAAGCAATTTGGTTGCATGAAAAAGTAAAAAAGCAACCAATGGTATCTCGCTCGAGTGTTGAAGTTGAGTATAAGGCTATTGCTCATGGTACATGTTAGCTTTGGTACATGTTAGCTTTTTTGGCTTAGATCTCTTATTGGTGAGATAGAATTTCCTATCAGAAGATCTATGCCACTATATTGTGACAATGAAGGAGCAGAAAAGATTGCCTCTGATTCTGTTATGCATAATTGAACCAAGTATATAAAAGTTGATATACACTTTGTCCTTGAAAAAGTCCAAGATGGTTCACTTAGGTTCAACATGTCCTCTTATCAGCTCGCCGATATATTCACTAAAGCTGTCGAACCATCCATCCTTCAGGATGTCACTGTCAAGCTGGGCATGTTTGATGTTTATGCTCCAACTTGAGGGGGAGTGTTGTAAAGTGTCTAGTTTCTTATGGGTGTGTGTTTGTATCATTTTTGGTGTATATGCATGCATTAGAATATGCTAGTAAATCTGTAATCTTCTCTTCATCTTAATAGACAAAAGTTTGTAGGTTCATTGCCCCAAACATCCGACTCAACTCAATCTCCCGCGTTCTTCGTGGACTTTATAACTTGGATCTAAAATAGGGAACTTCTAGATCTTCCTAATAATTATAGTTTTCGATTCATTATAGTTTTCAATTCAAAACCCTATATCTTTGTTATAAATTAGGGAAAAACTATACCTTTTACAAAAATTCATGTTTAGAATTAGTTGTTTGGTGTATTTCTTATCGAATCTTATTTTGTAATTGATTTTTTTTTAGTCGGGTGAATTTGCAGCAAAAGTCGTAGAAGTTAACAAAACCCTTCTGCTCAGTCAACCCACGAAAGTTTGGTCAACCAATCAACAAACCTTGGTCGACCCACCCATCGCCCCATGTACAAAGTGAAAAGGGAGCAACTCTTGGGTCTGGTCAACCCACCCAAAGCCCCATGTACAAAGTGAAAATTCAGCACTTCTCAGGTTCGACAACCCAAACTTGTGTCGATCGTCCGACCTAGTGCGAATCACCTTAGAAGCCCATTTTGGTTCATGTTCTCAAATGTTTTTAGAAAAATAAATTTTAATATTCAAAATTTATTATAAGCTTTTATTTCAAAACGTGTACAATATTGGTTGAATTTGAAAAGAAAATGATTTGAATGTTAAAGTTCCAAAGAATCACATTATAGGTGGGATGACTTTGAATTTATAACAGAGAGTGTAGATTCTCTTTGGATAAGTGTGTTGGCGAGTAGATGTCCAGAGTTAACATTTACTTTATGTTATCGTAAGACGATGGTGCATATTTATTTATTGTTTTGTATGAGTAATGATAATGTGATCATTATTTATATTTGTTGTGTTGGGCGGTTGCATGGTAGGAAACTAGATATCGATTCCACACACTTTTATGTTAATTTTCATTTTATTTTCAAAAAGAAAAGAATATATATGTAACTATTTGGGATCTGTTAAAGAGTCTATGAATGCCTGAAAGGATAGTTTGTCATGTCATTTCATTTCCGAAGTGACATACTATCCTAGGATGTACGGTTGAGATAGTAAACTCCTATGTAGTATGAGATGCATAAGAGAGTAGCATCATAATTGAGATCCGAGAAGTTTCATTTTATCTTTACCAGTGAACTGTGTAATGTAAAGGTAGTTTGTAAACAAGTAGAAATGTCTTACGAGAATCATATGTTCGCCTAATAAACTTATATGAAGATGGCTAATCAATAATCATTAACAGTCTAGAGTAGTCGAATGTATTAACACTTTGTGAAAGGACCTATACCTTATGGTCACAGTCAACGGCCAACCTAAGCTGGATAAATGGTCACCCAAATGTAATAAGTGCAATGACCGGCCACAAAATCAGGTACTAACAGTGGAGTTCCATACTGGTGAAGTCTAGGATAATCGGATTCTGACTGGAAGGTATCTACTCATGATTCTCAACATTCTTATCAACTACACTACTATTTTTTGTATTTAATTCTGTTAGAAATGTCATGTGAATTATAATTAAATTATTTACAAAGTGTTATGTTTGCAACATTACTACATATAACTTTGCTCATATTTACACTAAAAAATCCTGCATGTGTTTCAAATGCTTTAGAATGATTGATTGTTTCATATCTAGGACAATCGGATCCTGACTAAGAGCTAACCAGTCGTTGCTCACCCTACCATTTCAGTTGCAAATTCACCTTCTATTGAGGAGTCTCTAGAGGAATTCCAGCTTGTGGGGCACACGGACGATCAGAGTCCACTCCCAAGCGAGTGTTGGAACTATTTCTATTAGTCCAATTGCAGTTTAGGTTTAGGGTTGTTTGCTTTATTTTTTAGTGAGAGAGTAGGATTTGATGTTAGTGAGAAGACTCATATATTGGCGATATTATGCCATTTCTTTCTACTATTATAGTTTGAGTTTAATATTTGAATACTCATGGACTCAGATACTTTGTGGGTATGTTGTCATGCTTATAATTCAATTTTACTATATTTCCATTTTTATGTTATCATCATAACTTTGTGTTGACTATTTATGTTATTATCATTTATGGAGAGTGTTATTTAGTGCCTTGGATTCTAGCACAAGATCATGAAGATTCCTGTTAGGATTTGGGGGCGCTACAGTCGTGGTTACCTCCTATGGTAATATTTAGAATGATGATCTAATGTCCCCATCAATTTGACCCTCGCACCCATGTCAAACTTCGATGCTCGTACTTGTCCATGCACCACAGATAAATCATGATGTGATTGGTTGTCATTTTTTCCACCATCAAACTCCTTCTAGGTTTTCAATATCTTACTTTCGTGACTAGTTTGCCATATTTCCTTTACAAAATCACAGGGATTTAGTTGTTTGATCACCAAAAATCTTTTTACATATATACATGCATTTTTTTACAAGTTCAAGGGTGAAGCAGGGTTTTGATCCCAACTCTGTGGTATTACCACAAGTAGACTTTACGACCTCACAAAGGTGGCACCTTCATAATACATACATAAGAGATGAATTTCTATTAAAGTAATAGGAAGAAACATAATGGGCCCATTCTTTTTACAAAAATCAAAAGCAGCTCTCCCCATAAATGTGAATGATACAAGCAACAATTAAACAATTAAAGGAGGGAAATACATGTGAGTAAAATTAGCAACAATATGGAATAGACTATATGCTAGAGCATATCAAAAAAGAAAGGAAAACAACATAAAGAAAAGAGTAATTAACCATTTCAAAAACTTAGTAGATGAGACATCTAACCATTTGTTCTATATCGTTGCTCTAAGATGGCATCCTTGTTCTCTTCCAAAACCTTAGCAATCGTTACTTCAATTTCTTCTATTGAAACATCCACTCCTGCTTGAAAGTAACGTGGAGTTAAAACAAAATAACCCTCAAGTCAAAAGATAAAACAAACATCGATTCCAAAAAGAACTTGACGATGATCTATACATAGAATATGCTTAGAGAAATAAATGTTAAGAAAAAAAAATTTGATAAGTAATTAAAATTATTTACAAGAGAAGATTGTAGAACATGGATTGCTAAACAAGCAAGGTAGTATCAATAAGTCTCTTGTGGAAGAGAAACTCAAATTTCACCCACTAGTGTTTGTGAGTTCAATACAAATGCACCCTAGTGTTCTTGATTTTGTTGTAGATTCATAGATTTGAGTCTATGTATTCATTTTATTTTATTTTATGTTTTGGTCTAGAAATTGTTTGGCACCATACCTACACCACAAGCTTCTTCAAATTCATTTAATTGAAATTTCTCCTGACCAACACTCCCAAGAAACAACAAAGCTGCTTCTAACTGAGCTGGAGTTTTTATCTGCAACATCATATTTCATCATGATTAGCAATTGTAAAGCATCTTATATAACCATTAGAGAACACAATTCGAATAATGGAAAGCCGCAGTAAATCAACAAATTGGTATATACTGGTTATACACAAAGGAGTATAACCATTAGAGAACAATTTGTTGTGTTGGCTACCGATAGGGTATGTATTGACTGTCAATGCAACCCAAAGTTCAAATTGTCCTACATATTCTTACCTTGGACGAGACAATGTATTCGAGCAAAGTGGGTCGATGTACAAGTGCATTAGCAGGGAATTTTGTAGCAACCTGTTTCACATAATTTTGAAAAATTATTTCACCTTTTATCAAGATTTAAATTAAATTAAATCACTAATAATAATCAGTTAATCAGCGAAAATTTTACCGAATATAAAAGATTTCCAATGGCCTTGCTACATCCGCTACTCACGGACGCCTAAAATAAAATAAAAACTCTGAGACAGAAGCTTAGGAACTCAAAAAATAAATAAATAAATGCAAAATTAAACTGTAAAATTTCGATACCTCGTTGATGACAGCAGTTAAGTTTGCGGTGACCTTATTGTTTGCAACAGTGTTACGTGCAGTTCGCTCATCCAAACCAATTTTCAGAAACAATTCCAGAGATTTCTCGCTGTTCTCTTCTTTAACTACCATTTTGGGGACTTGACTCACCTATTTGATTTGCAAAGAAAAAAAAAAAAATTCCTAAAACCCTACAAAATGAACTTCAAGTTTTCCAAGTTCGGGAGGTGGAGACGTGGGGTAGGGTTTGCAAATGCAATGCGTGGGGAAGACGTTCTAGGAGTTGACTCGTTCAAATGAGTTCGTGGTTTTTAAAACGAACGAATCGAATCGACTCGGGAGAATTGGGAGTTGGGACTGATTTGAAGCATAGTGACAAGGGTGATGCTTAAGGCAACCCACGGTTTTAATAAGGACAACCCGAACACTTGAAGGCTTATGATTTTTTTTTTAAGTTTTTAACCTTATTAGGGCATCCCATAAATATTACCTGATTAAAATCTTCCTCATTTTTTCATTCATCAGATTTGAATCAAGGTGGTGCTTTTCCGGCCCCAAATATTTTGACCAACTCCAATACCATCTCATTCTCTCTTCACCCTCATCACTCCTCATTCATTCCTTTTATATTCTCTACATCATATTATCTATTATTTATTTGTTAAAATCCCTAACTAAAGAAAAAAAAAAATTGGAAGACAGTGTACATGGAGTTGGACTTCAAACCCTTCATCCCAAAAGATGAATAATTTCATCTAATCACACTTTTCAATGTCAATGATAAATTATATATTTATTTAATTTTATTTATATTAAAAAAAATCTAAGTTAAAGCTTTGTCTCGTAAAAGTTTTCTTATTTTATATGTTGACATGAGATAGCGATATTTTTAACATATGTCTACATTTTTTGTTTTCCAAAAAAAATGTCGACACTTCATGGGAAATTTCGATATTTTCAATTGTCGGCATCTCACTGGACTTTTTTTTTTTTTTGTTATATGCTATATTTTTCACATATGACAACATATAAGTATCAACGTTTTTATTTCATTTAAAAAAAATTAATGTTGACCTCTGTCGATATGTAATATGTCGACATTTTATAATAAAAAAATACAAATTTAAATCATATTTCATTTCATTTAAATAATTCAAAAGATTTACTTTGTCTACATATGACAGAACATCGAATTAAAGGTAGAAGTTCAATCAAAGCATCAAACACTTGATAGGCTTTTTAAAATCCTTTCTAACTTAATTTACCCCTAAGTGGTGGGTACTATTCATGGGAAAGAAAACGAAAACAAAAAAAGATTAAAACTTACTCGATAAGATGTTCCCTTGGTATTGATGCGTAGTGGGTCGAAAATGAGGAATAACACTGCATTTTTTGGAGGAACTCCGACGATGGTGACTTTGGTGGATGAGGGAAACAAATATTCTATTCAAATTGGAAAAGAAGATGGGGTGCCCTAATCAAGAAAATAGATTTATTGGGGTGTCTTTTATACACGGGTTGCCTTAATGAGTAACTGGGGTGCCTTTAACATCACCTTAGTGACAAAGTCGTTCGAGAATAATTCAACCACAGTATAATTCAAAAAAGTCTATAAAATTGAAAAAACATTAGATATAAATTAAAAAATAAAAATATTTTTTTACGTATAAAAATTATGTAATATATATCAAATAATAAATGATTAAAAAAACACTCAAAAATGCTAAAAATAAAAATAATCTGTGATTTTTTCAAAAAGTCATAGACTAAATTATAATTAATTGAGATTTTTTGAAAAATCAAATATTTTTTTAAAAAGCTTGGTGATTTTTTGAAAAATCATGATTTAATTGACAACTAATAAAATAGTTATTTCAAAATTGACTTCTCCTATTATCAAAATATTTCCTTAAACAATCATTTTTGAGTGTTTTTTAATTATTTATTATATTATAATTTAGATCTAGGTCCAACGCTTCCTAGTTGAGTGGTAAAGCTCGCAAACAGTATTGCAAGATGAGTAGTAAATCATTGACCAATCACTAAAACAAAAATTTTTAAATATAATTTGATAAATGAAAATAATTTTAAAACCTTTTTAAAAAAATTACAAGTAAGCAATACCTCTTCAAATGATCCAATCAAAATAATTTCAATTAAACAAAATGATGAAATTTCATTTGAAAATATTGAACAATTAATATAAAAAAATTGGACAATTCTTAGAGTCCTTACAAATATAAATCGAAATTAAAAAATTATTATTGTAGATACGTGATTTTCGTCATTACGATGGCCACACCTACTATGGTTTGGAGTCACCACCATTCATGTTGTAAGTGGGTGTGAATAGTCACTCGATGTACATTTTCCAAAAAATAAGGGGTAATCAAGCCTTGAGATTTGGGTAAGCGGCTCAGTTGGAGAAAAGGGAAGGTGTTAGACACCCTTTTCTCCCCTCCAAGTGGCGGTAACCTCAAAGAACTCGGTCATTTTGATTTTAAAAGAAAGTGAAAAATTAAGTGCCACGTGTCGTGTAATTGTACCCTAAGTAGGGATTTATTTTCAGCTTGATCATAGGGTCATTTCATTGATGGAAATAACCCTTATAGACCTTTAGCCTTGGGGTCCATTCATTCTAAATCATCTAAAATAAAATGAAGAGGAGGGGGATGATAGAAAAGGAAGGAGGAGAGGGTAGAGAGAGAGAGGGGGGGAGTACATTTTGAACCCACCTTGAAGCTTCTCTTCTCTTCTTTCTTTCTTCTTCTAGGTCTTCTTAAGTCCTTTTGAGTTCTTAGTAGAGTACGGAAGTATTTTTTTTAGAGGATTGATGGTGAGAATAGTAGAGAGAAGGGTAGAGTAATAGTTATCTTTTTTTTTCTTAAGACTTGGTAACCATTTTTGGGATGAGGGGAGGGGTATTTATAGATGTTTGGAGGAGGTTTAGGGGTATAATGGGGTGAGAGTATGAAAGGAGGGATAATGGCATAGGTTTTAGGAGTGGAAGGTATGAAATTTAGAATGAAAGTGAGGGTATTTGTGTAATGAGGAAAGTGGGTTGTGTTTTAACCCAAATGGTTTGGATCTTACCCAAATCCATTTAGGTAGAATGTTTGGTGGGGTGAGATGAGTGATGGTTGATGAAGAGAATGGGGGTGTAAAGTGTTAGGTGTTTAATTGAGTGTTGGATTGATGGAAGGGGTAAAGTGTTTAGATTTGGAGGGATGGGTAGTGTAAGAGATTGGTTGGTTGAATTTTGGGAGGATTAAGGGGATGAGGACATGTGGCAATCATGATAAGAGACTGAGGTGATGAGTAGAGTGTTCGCGGAATCGGAGGCGGAGCGGTGGAAGTAGAAGAGGAGTTGGCATCCCAAGTCTCACATTTTTTCATTTTTTATCTTTTTAGGATTTTTTAGAAATTATTAAATCGATTAAAATGCCACATGTTGACGAATCAGGCTTTTTAGGCCCGTTGGAGAATTTCATCGAGCCTTCGGTTATTCTTGGATATAAAGGCGGAGCGGTGATGTTGAACATGTGTAAGATGGGTCACAACCCTTTTTGTAGGTCTCCTAGACCATTGGGAGGTCTTAGGGGCCTCGGTTCAATTAAATTGCCACTTTTTAACTTTTTGGGCCTTTGAAGCCCGTTGGCCTATTTTATTGGAAAATCGATATTTTGAATGAAGCGGAGTATGTCGAGTTTTTTGGTGGACCTACTAACCTGTTCAGAGGTTTTAGAGGCTTTGATTTGACAAAAATGTCAGATTTTAATGCTTCGGGCCTTCGAGGTCCATTGGCCCAGTTTATTGGAAAATTGTAGTTTTTGGGCCCTTTCGAGTAAAGGCCCTTTCAAATTGGAGTGTCTACAGCTGCCCTTCTTTGCAGGAATTGTGTGCAAAGAACTGCAAAAAATAGACTAAACCCCTATTTGTACGAGCCAGACGAAAATTTGCAAAATACGACTTCGAATTACCGGTCGAATTAATGACTTTTGTAGAAAATGATTACTCAAGCACGGGGTCTGACAGAGTTACCTTATTGATTCCTTAGTCTCGATGGCGCGAAGCTTGTGTGAGACCTTGGATTTGATGAAGATTTAGTGATTTTTGAGATTTGGGTATTTCTCGGTCGTATTTTAAAGAATCGAAATTGAGTGCAACTCGAAAGGATTTTTCTGATTTTTTTGACCTTTGATTTTTTTATTTTTTTATTATTATTTTTTTGTTTTTTTAATTATTTTTTTGATTTTTTGATTTTTTATTATTATTTTGATTTTTCCCTTTTATTTATTGACTTATCCGTGCTTAAGGCACGGATAGCATTGAACTAACGTTGATCCGTATTCCGGACACGGATATCATTTGGTTTTGCTTTATCCGTTCTTGGGGAACGGATTTCACCTTATCTTGCTTCATCCGTGCCTATAACACGGATATGACATAATTCCCTCTATCCGTACTGGTGACACGGACAGAACAAACCCTGCCTTACCCATACTGGTAACACAGACCAGTACGATTTTGAACGTTTTAAATCCCGCGCGCCTCCTCATTTTCGGTTTCTTCTTTTATTCTCTTTGGTTTCTCTTCGATTTTCCAGCGGTTTCTCTCCCTTTTCTGATGATTTTCCTCCCCTTCTCTTCATCTTCTCATTGATTTCGTTGATTTGGACCCTTGCCGTGGTCGTTGGGATTACTCGGAACGCGTATGCGGCCTTTGGGTGCTTGTGACAGCGATTTGAAGCTTTGGAAGGCATCTTGACGTGGGTAGATTACGATTTTACGCGTTTAAGGTAAGTTTATCTTCGCTTTATTCTTCTTTTTCTTGCTCCTATTTGCCTATGATGACAGTCATATCGAATCTGCCTCGGACCTAGGCACCTCTTTTTGTCATTTTGATGCTTTCATTTGGATTTATTTTTGTTGTGATGCTTTTGTAATTTCATGATCGTCTGATATGAGCGTGCTTACCTTTTGAAACGTTTATCATGTTTTGAAATTATCGATTACTATCTCCTTATCTCACTTACTCCGTTTTGATTGGTATTGCATTATTTAATTGGCATTGAGTGCATGGACTGTTGGTGGTGATGGGTTTGTGAAATTTTTGCGGTTATTTTAGAGGAGAGTTTCTTTGGATGCTGGGCGTTGATCATGACGCGTTGATTGAATAGTTTGTGGGGTTTTGGAAGAACGGTTGGGGTGAAGTGGGGCTGACTTATGAATTGTCGGTGTTTGGATTCCTTTGAGATTGGTTCGGGGTTGGATGATGGCAGGTGGCTGGCATTTTTAGGAATCGAATGGTTGAATTAAGGGTGAATGGGTTTTCTGGTTTGGGTTTATATGGTAGGATGGTGAGGGGTTTGGATGCTGGCTTGGTCTTTTTGACATTTGAATTTGTTGGTGAGGCCATGATGGTAGGTTGGGTGGCTTGAAAGGGGGAGGTTTGCTTGGGTTGTTGGTTTAAGGGACTGAAATTGGATTATTTTAGGGGATTGTATAGGGACTATTGGGTATGTTCAGGAGTTGTCGAGAGGTAGGCCTAGATTTGTATTGCTGAGGACTTGTTTGGATGTGGGTTTGGACTGATTATGGATTGTTTAGAATGGGTGTTAGGGATGGTTTTAGGGACTAGGTTAGGCATGGATTAGGGAATTGTTTAGGATTTGTTTTGGGGGTAAAGGTTAGAAGTGGATAGGGGATTGTCTTAGGACTGATTTCGGGGATTGTGAGAGTATAGATTGGGTAAAAGAAGAAAAGTAATGTGGAAATTGTTTTTGGGTGAGAAAGGGATGTAATTAGGGACCGTTTGGAATTGGGTTTGGACTGCTTGGGAATTATTCGAATGAATCTTCGACCATGCTTGTTTTCTCTTCATGTTTCTCGCTTATGGATATTTTGTTTTGCTTTGAGAACCCATGTTTTTACTTATTTTCAAATGATCCTTCGATATGATTGTGATGGTTCATAGGTACGGGTTCAATTAGGTAGGACGGGTTTGAACTGGGTTTGGCTGGATTTTGACTGGTTGACTGAGTTAGATTTGAGTTAAACTGGCGTTGACTGAGTTTGACTTTCATTGACTGAGTTGGGTTCAGTTAACCGAGTTGGGTGGGTTTGATGGGTTTTGGCTGGGTTGACTGAGTAAATTGACTAATTTTGACTAGATTGATTGAGTTGACCGAGTTGACTTCGATTGACTGAGTTGACCTTGGGTTGACCAGACTTAGTGGGGGGTTTGGATTGATTGAGTTGACTTGGTCTTGGGTTAAACTGGATTGACTAGGTTTCGGTTGGGTTAACTTAGGTTGACTGAGTTGGATAGGTTGGCTTGGTTGACTAGGTTGAATGGGTTGACTGGGTTAATTGGGCTTTGACTCAGATTAGATTGGGTTTGACTTGGATGGACTAGGTTTGACTCAGATTGATGGGGTTTGACTGAGTGGACTGGGTTAGATCGGGTTGATAAGGTTAAGCTGGGCTAGACTGAGTTGACTGGGTTGGTTTCATTGAGATACGTGACAGTAGGATTTTGTGTTGTTGATTTGACCTCTTGGCGGCTTGTAGATGGGTAGGGAGCGATGGACTCGAGTAGCACAACATTCTTCGGACGAGGAGGAGGAGGCGAGGCCCAGGACTCGGACCCGTTTCGCTCTGGGGTCCGGCGTGGCGACAGAGTACGGTTGGCCGAGACAACCGTCACGGAGGCTTGATTCATCATCGGTGGCTGGTTCTTCATCTGGTAGCAGGGCAGATGAGGCCAGCACTTCTCAGAGTGGTCCAACCGAGGACCTGCCAGGTAGCAATGGCGGTAGAGGTCGACGTGGCAACCGAGGCCGGGTGGATAGGGTTGTAGGTGCCGGCAGAATTGGTAGAGAGGTTCCCAGGGTCGAGATCCCTGTGGAAGAGAGTGAGAGGGTTCCAGATACCTCTCTTCTTCGTGGATTGGGGAGGCATGTGTCGATGCTTGTCAGATTGGATATTCCTACCCCCTATCCTTCAGCCAGTTTCAGAGGCAGGTGGAGCTCCTTTCTTTCCACAGCTGCCATATTTTCCGATGATATCCGGACCTAGTTCTCGACGGTGGGCTTCGGCGCATTCTTGCAGATTCCGGCTCTTAGGGCTGACCGACCTTTGTTCTTGGCCATGGTGGAGAGATGGTTCCCAGCTACCCATTCTTTCCACATACCTGAGGTGGAGATAGGCATTAGGCCCTGGATTTTGTGGCGATTACCGGCATAGCGATGGATGGAGAGCCCTTGCCCCTGGCCATGCTATCTGTCCAGGAGGTAGGCGAGCTTTTGGGCCTTACTAGAGTCCCTGCCTCTATGGTGGGGAAGATGGGGAGGATCAGTACAGAGGTGTTGATGGGTTTGCTGTTGATTGAGGGGGAGGATGGGGCCCTCATACCTATAGAGAGAGATCAGCCTGATTTGGAGACAGAGATTTTGACATCATCTTCCGCATTTGCTTTCTTTTCCTCATCGGTAGCTGCTTCTTCTTGGAGGATGATTCTTCTGTTTCCACCACTTTCCTCTCAATCATGCATGATATCGATCACATTGGTGACTTCGACTGGGGGAGTCTCATTTATGGTACTATTCTTGCTGGTTTGGATCGGGTAGTGGAGGGCATCACTGCACCTTGTAGAGCTGGGATCTCCACACGCTTCTTCTGGCAGTTTGTTGAGGTAAAACGGATCTCCATTTCATTTCTTCTCACTTTCTTTCTTGGTGTCTCATTCATTATCTGACGCTTTTCTTTCTTTCTTCAGATTTTTGTTCATGTATATTTCTCTTTTTACTTGCCCACTCGTCGCCACCCTGATGAGGACTATCCATTGGGCGCCTTTTGGGCTACGAGAGACGCCAGGCTATTAGGAGCAGCCATAGGAGTGCTTGGGCCCACATTGACCGATGTCGTCTTCGAGACGTGAGTATCTGAACCTTTTCCCTTTACTCTTTTAAGTTTGAAATTGTCTGTTCCTGCTGTCTGATTACTTCTTTTACAGATCTTTTTTGTCACTTTATGAGACCTACCCCGCACCGTTAGCGGGCGACAGGAGGTGCGGAACGCCTATCGGCGTAACACCAGGCGATAGCACTACCCCTATTTCATTGGAAAGCAGAGGTATACATTTTTCCTAGGGGAGCGCCTGTTTTTTCAGCATGACGGGAGTCTTCGTATTCCTGTCGCTTCACCTGAGCCTATCTCGGGTGCGATGACGGTGGATGAGTATCTTGCCCAGGCGAGGGGCGTAGATGCTGCTGGACTGGTGAGAGGTGGTGACTATCAGCCCTGGTTTCGAGAGGCCTCTATTGGGTGCATCATGCCTGCTGTCACCGCCCGAGCCGGGATCACGAAGATCGGAGGGGTCCTTCTACAGGAGCATGCCGTCACGGTATATGTTCTATCATTATCTCTTTTCTGTATAAATTTATGCGTTTCATTCTATCCTTGTCTCACTTGATCGATGCTCTTGTTTTCAGGCCAATGATCTTCGTCGTCTTCGAGAAGGTTATGATGTGATTGAGGCTCAGGCAGCGAGGGCCGTGGAGATGGAGAACCGATGGAGGGCCTCTAGGGTGGAGGTGGAGGAGCAGGCTGCTCGGATTGAGGAGCAGGAGGCTCGTATAGAGGCGCAGGCAGCCAAGATCCAGGAGTTAGAGCTGGAGATGGCGTTGCGAGAGTCACGTCTGTAGGCTGAGATGGTATGTTGTTTCTGTTTCCTTTCATTTCAGAGATTATAGTTCATAGATATTC
>NW_028236917.1:0-51604 GCF_017979445.1 Akebia trifoliata
GTTTTCTTTTGAATGTTGGTGCCATGAAAATCATCGGGGTGATTTCGAGGTAAATATCATTTTTTTTTCTTTTCTTTAATCTTCTTCTTATCCTCTATCTTCTTTTATTTATTTGTGAGAGATTAAGCAACCATCGAGAACCCTCTAATCCTTTCAAAAACCCAACTCCTAAACTTTGTTTTCTTAATTCTTAATTTTTCAAGAAATCTTGCATTCTTGATTCTTGATTTCTTGAAGTCTTGGATTCTTAAATCTTCAAATCCCTTTCTTGATTCTTGAAACCTACAAACCTCAACCTTTAATCCTTTCTCCATTCTCTTAACCTTTAATCATTACCCTATAAACCTTAACCTTTAACCCTTTTCATCTATCCCGTTGTAATTGCGAAAAAAAAAAATTACTTTTGGGTTTACCCTATCCTAGCCCAAATCCTTAACCCAATCCTAAACCAAATTTCCTCATTCCCCATTTTTCTTTTCTCCCTTCACCGTCCTGCATCATTTATACCTCAGCTAAACATCACCAAATTTAATAGTAGTTGGAATTGTTGCATCATGAAATTTAAAAGTTTGCAACATCTAAAATAAAACGGAATTGATTTTCTTCATAGTAAACTTTGCTTCTTCCATAACAACTTTCTCCTCACTATGCCTTGCTTTAAGTGAAATAAATGAAGGGGTCAAGATCATGGTTTTCAATCTCGGAATATTGTCTCATGTTGTTCATGAACGATACCAAGATGATTTGAGAAGACGTCACAATTATTTGGGATGAGATGGGAGGTTTCGTTTGGATTTCTAAACTAGAAAGGAGAAGGTGAAGAAGAGAAAAGAGGGAATTCATCCAAAACATCTCATTTTGTTCATGAAAAATAATACCGAGACGACTTGGGGGAGTCATCTCAGACGATTTTTGAAAATATGTTCAGGGTTCATGTTAGGAGATGGCAAAGTTTTTACACCTGATGTACCCTATCTACCATGCGATGCAAAAGAAAATCTACACAAATGAAATTGCATAACAAATCGATGATAGAGTTTCTAATATGACTAAGTCCTTTGTTTGAAAGAAATATCATTATAAAAAAAAAGATGAAGTATCAAGCCTATGGAATTCATGAAGGACAAATGAAGGTTAAATATACAAAGAATTTCAAGAAAAAAAAAATATGATGTAGATAGGCTTGCTGACACTTATCGCAATGCATATGATCGAGTTAAGATGTGTCAAAGAAAGAAATTAACATTGACTGAGTCAACTTGGTCTAATCTTTAACCCATCTACAAAACCTACTCCAACTTTTCTTAGGACTCTTTCTTTTATTGGGTTTCTATTTTTTAAGTTGTTTAAGTAGTCCTAGTAATGTAGAATGCAAATTAAGTCAACGGTCAAGAGTTTCGATGAAAATTTGTAATTATTTAGGTTTTCACTTATTTAGGTCTAGATTGATGGTTTGAGATTATTTTAAATTAGTTATTTATTTAGTTTTCTGTTTGAGGACTTTAATTTGATGTTTTTGGGCTTATTTTGATGTTTTATTAGCCCATGGTATTAGTATAATATTTAGGGGCAGTTTAGTTTGTCTTATATTTAAATTCATAAGGTTAGAAAATTAGGAGAGAAAGTTACAAAAATAATGTTATTTATTTAGTATTTTAGTTTGACTAGGATTCTTGATTTATTTTCTTTAAATAGATTGTATTAGGATTTATTTTTATTAAAAAAAATGATAAATAAAAAAGAAAACTTGAGCATGATCTTCCCAACAATGGGTGTGGTGTGAGACTATTTTGGAGTGAGTCCAATATAACATTCTTTTCTTCTAATCTTTATTTTTCTTTTTTTATTCTTTTGTTTTTCTTGATTTTCTTTTAGTTTCTTGTTCTTTGATTCTTGATTCTTGAAACCCATTTTATTCTACTCTTAATTTTTTTCCCATTTTCTTTAACCCTTATTTCATTAATCTCTTTTTCAGATCTTTAACCCTTAATCCTTTCCTTACTCTACAAACCTTTAACCATTTTCTCTATCCTACAATAATTGAAATAAAAATTTTATTTTACCTTTTGGGTCCTAACCCAAATCGTAAACTCAAAATCAAATTCTTAATCCTTACTCAAAATCCTAAACCAAATTCCCTAAAATCCCCATATTTTCTTATCTTTCCCATCATCCTGCATCACCCTGCTAGTTTCTATTTCAAATTTAGAAAATTTCTTTTCCTAGTTAGTTTCTAATTTGTTTTATGTTTAAAATTCATTTGTATAATTAGAAGTCTGTTTAGTTGTTCAAATTGAGTTCCAATAGGATTAGAAGGTTAATAATATATTATAAATAGATTAAGAAATTACTTTTTAGTATTTTAGAAGTTTTCTAAATTGTTATGGAGTTATCTATATAAGGAGCTCCAATAAACAAATTCAACAAAAGATTAGTTTTTTTCAAGACTGATTAATAAAAGAAAAAGAAGAGATTTTTCTTCCCTTTCTTTGTTATTTTTTTAGCATAAGAGCTCAATATTGGTTCTTAATTTTAGTGTTTGCGATTGATTCCCATCAATCTCAAACCTAAATTGAAGTTTCTAGTTTGTTTTGCTTGACATAGAAATTCTTCGTTACTCACAGTTCTTGAGATTCCATCCTAGAACTGGATTTTTAATATAAACTCTAGGTTTGTGTGTTCTACCCTACATCAATATATAAGAAGAAGAGAATTCACCTGTAGATGCAGAGATACTGAAGGTAGCTGTCTTGCCTCTCTTAATTGGATCCGGAGTTATCTTGATTTCGTTAACCTTAACAGCATAGTCAGTTTTCTTATCTGCACTCATTGCAAAAGCCCTACAAATATCAGCCTCATCGACTCAACTAACACCAACTAATTAAAAAAAGATGAAAAATATTCCTCACTGAGACAAAATTAAACATGATTTTTCAATTAAATCGTCAAAGAAGTGCTATAGATCATGGACTACGATGGAATCTAACCAACTAAACAAATAAATAATTGATCAAAAATACCTCCAAACACTATTCTTCAAATTACAAAGACAAATAGCTATCCTGTCCACTATACAAACATCAACTAATTTAAAAAAATAAATCCCCATTGAGACAAAATCAAACATGATTTTTCAATTAAACCGTCAAAGAAGAGCTATAATCGAGATCATGGACTATAATGGAAAAAATCAATCAAAAAGTACCTACTTCACTATACTAACACTAACTAATTTCAAAAAATTAAGGAAAATAATCCTCAATGAGACCAAATCAAACATGATTCCTCAATTTAAACCGTCTAATAAGTGCTAGCATCAAGATCCATGGTGTACAATGAAATCTGATCCATTTTTTAAACAAAATATCAACCAAAAAGTACATCCCAACACGATTCTTCAAATTACCGATACAAATCTACAGTACCAGACTAAACGATTCAACATTCATAAACAATATATCACAAAAAAAAAAAAAAAACCGACTTGTAAGGGAGAAAGAAGGAATATAAAAAGAAAAATCTAGATGCCAATTCGAAAGAAGAAAACCCTAGAGATTGAAGAAACTTACCGCAGTACGAGATTTTACTGCCTTGGATAGAAGGTATGAGGAGAAGAAAGAGCGCGAAAAGGATCGGGAGAATGAGCTTGAACTGAACTGCTTCCATGGATTTACAGATCTACGAAGAAACTCGAGAGAAGGAGAGCTAGGGATTTGAGTTGCAGAGATTTGGGCCGGGCGGATTTCTCAATCTCAATTCTCAATTCTCAAATGAGGAAAGTTGTCCCGTTGTTGTAATGCTGTTAGTGTTAGCCCTGGCAAAGTGTCGTCCGTAGGACTGCGATGGGCAGCTACTTCAAAATTTTGAAGGAACCATTCGTGTACGTAACACTTGTTACGTTTTTGTTGAATATTAGAGCAACTCTTCCGGACGAATGACCGCAAAGATCTAATTTTTTAAAATATTTATCAAAATGTCCCTTAGAAAAAAAAATATCATAATTACCCTTTCAAAGATTGTTGAAATTTAAACAAACAAGTTTATTTGAATATATTTTTACTACTCTTATATTTTATAATTAATGACATATCCCTTAATCATGATCATCTCTTATAGATCATTTGTTAAATCCTTTCTTTCATTTATAAATCCTAGGAGTAAGCAGAAGTGGACTCAACCTTACTACAGAAGGCATTTGCTAAACCCTTTCTTTCATTCATCAGTCCCAGGTGTAAGTAGAAGTGGACTCAACCTTAGACAGAGGACACACTACTTTACTGTATCAACATTCTATTTATTCAAAATATCATTCTCAGTCTTGTTTTATAATTAATGACATGCCCTTTAATTATGGTCATCTCTTATAGATCAATTAAAAAAATAAAAATTTATAATCTTTAAATCACATAAATGATGATAATGACTACACCAATGATGATGATGGAGATGAGTATAATCATCATCAAACTAATTTGGTATATGTATACTAGATGAGTCAGGATCCGTAAACATACATAGCTACTCATAAAGTTACAATGTGTTTTGTCTTATATGGGAAAAATGGTTCAGAATGGGCTGATTTTTTGTGATGATGATCTATATGGTGAGGGGATCATCCTCGTAAAAATATCAGCCCATTCCAAAACTTCTAACACCCATTAAAAGTGGTTTACAAAATATGAACGGTCCAAAATTCTTCATCTTGTAAACATGGGGGGCTACAAGTTTTAGAATGGGCTGATTTTTTGTAAGGATGATCTCCTCACCATATAGATCATCATCATAAAAAACCAGCCCATTCCGAACCATTTTTCCCATATAAGACAAAACATGTTGTAGCTTTATGTGTCTATAGATCCTGACCCATATTAGATTTATTAAATTATATAAATAATTAAAACATAATTTTAAAACTTGACTTAAATGCCCAAGCAATTTATTCAACTAAAAAATTAGCAAGTCGACACAAATGAGTCAAATAAATTATATTGAATTTAATTTTTAATAAATAAAATATTTATTTTTTATTTTTCACAGAACTATTAATAACTAAATAAATTAGTAAAGTTTTTTTATTTGATTCCTGATATCTTTAGATCAAACACTTTGTAAAGTTGTTAAGAAGGTGTTTCAAGTATTTTTCTTAAAAAATCTTCAAAAGATCCTTAATAGGCTTAGGGGTGTCAATGGGCCGGTTCCAGTCTGATTCCTAAGGAACTTAGGATTATGACCATGATATTTAGTTTGAGTTTGATTTTTGTTGGTTTCGGGTCCGGTTCCAAAATAAATGAAATTAGAACCAGGACCACCAAAAATCATGGGTACCCAATGGTTTCGATTCTCAAAAATCGAAAGAGAAAAAAGTATTTCAAATCATTATAAATAAAAAAAAATCCTTTTTAAAAAATTAACATATTATTAACAAAATTATTAATTAGTTATACTTTTTTATACTAAATTTGTTAAAAGTAATAAATTTTCAGAAGAGTAGCTCATTTTAAGATCCAATTGATAATTTATATGAAAAATTGATGATTTTTATAGAAGATGTGTTTATTTTGAAATAAAAAAATATCTTAAATCAACTATAGCATGTAAAGAAATGACAAAATAAATTGGTTCCAGATACCCATTGGATAGAACATACTGGTTCCGATTTTTATTGGTTCGGTTCCATTTTAGACGCGACACTAATCGATTCTAATAAAAAAGGATCTGGAGCTGGAGTTTTTCGATTCCAATTCTGATTCAATTTCGGTAAAATGGGTCCCCGTTGACACCCTTAAAGAGATTAATATTTTATTGAGTGCTGATAATATAGTGCATTTTTTGGCGCATGCCCCTGACGTGTTTGCTCATAGTCCACCAAACGTTTGACATGTGGCACGAATGACATCAATAGAAAGAAAGCTTCTCTCTTGTCCACATGTCCTATGCCCACATATTTACTTTTTAAGATTTCAGATCTTAGAAAAGGTTGTTGGACTCACATTGATTATCACATTAACAATCCAACAACACAACCTTTTAGATTTCATGAAAATATTCATATTTAAAATTTAAAAAAAAAAAAAAAATATATATATATATATATATATATATATATATATATATATATATATATATATATATATATTGTGTTTTTGACCTTGATCCAAGGTGTTAAAAATGGAAGGCCACCGATCACCCAATTTAAAAATAAAATTCAATAGTGAAAAATAACTACTTTTAATTTTTTATTTTTAAAGTTCATATAATTTTGTCCTCTATAACTCCCTTTCATCGGATCATATTTTTAAATGTTGCAAGGTGATCATATTAGAAAGTTTTCTTTTTTCAATATGGACAGGAGTGAAAGGGGCGTGGCCCAAAAATGGGTGTTATATTATCAAAATTCTATTTTATTAAGTAGGACTTAAATGATCCGTATTCTTTACTAGGGGACTATTCGGTACATATTCTCAATAAAGAGTCCTTGAGAGACATTCTCCCTATTTTCAATTTGATGATGTACCTATTGACCTAAGTCTTCCTCAAAAGACTAATGAAAAACAACCTAAACGTCCTCATATTCAACTTTTGCCCAGAACCCTTATTTTTGGGGAAATTACTTGAAGGACCCTATCGTATGAATTTTTTTTCCTAATTAGTCCCTAAGTTTAGGACTTCTCTTAATAGACCATTTAAGTAAAACTTTATTTCTAATTAGTCCCTGAACGCCATTCATCACAATTTTCACGATTGAATGCCCTAATTGTTTGATATCACCATTTTCATCCAAAAAATTGGATTTTCTACATCCCAATCAAGTTTCAGAAACTCCATTCCATCGAAAAAGATTTAAGAAGGAAGAAGAAACCATTTTCAAATTTTTTTTCAAGCTTTTTGAAGACGTATGTAAAAAAATATTAGGATTTTTTCAAAAAAACATTTTCTACATTTTTGGATGAAAATCGATCAAAGATGGTTCTTTTGGTTGGAAACCATCTAGAAAAGTCATTATCTCAAGTTTTTGGTTGATTTTTTCATGCATTTTAGTTTGAAAAACTCGAAAAATGAATATGTGTAGATTTTACTAGTGTTGAGTTCACCACTTTTTATTGTCAAGTTTGACATTTTTAAAAAATTGTCGAATGCAACAATACAAAGTAGTGAGCTCGACAATAAAAATATTGACCTTGAAAATAAATAAAAAGTGGCGAACTCGACAATAATGAGGGACCATTAATAAAAAAAAATGTTTTACTGAATGGACTATTAAAAAACTATCTAAAACTTATGGACTATTTAGAAAAAATCCCTCCACCAAGGTTTTTTAAGTAATTTTCCTTATTTTTTTTCTTCACAGAACAATTCCATGCGAAGGAATAAAACTTCAAAAAACACTTTCTTTAATTAAGTTAGTAAGGAATATTCCTCATCTCTATGTGACATCTGTTGGGTTTTGTGGAGCCTAGTTATGTTTGATCCGATTGATGACCCGACTCGAATAATGTTTGCATGGTATTTTGATGGGATATTTTCTGAGGTTTAGTCCATGGAGTGGAGGCTTAGGCCCAAGCTGGAGCGCTTATGGATAAGCCTCCTGGGGGCAACGCCCCTGGGAAAAATTTTTGGGCCCGTTTTGTAATCCATTGTGTATCTTGTGTGCAGCATATAAAAGCCACTTTTGGTGATTAGGATTTTTTTTAAGGTTTTTGGTTGTCGTTTTTGAGACGAGAGCCGCACTTTGTAATTCTTCTCGTCTGTAGTGAAATCTCTATAACTCCGTGGACGTAGGCAAATTGCCAAATCACATAAATACTGTCTTGTGCGTATAATTTTTTTTTTTTCGACGTTTGTTTTTCTCTATTTATTGTTTCTCACAGGTTGGAATTTCGAGTTGAATTTCTTACAACATTTAACAACACGTACAATCCAATGCCATTGGGATATAGATTCCACAATTTTAAGAACTTTTTTAAAAGGAATTTTTTTGAAGTTTGCTCCCCTTCTATTTTCAAAACCTTAGTCAAGCCCTTTTTTTTTTTTTTTTAATATAATTCATATATTAAAATCTAAAGACATGTGGTGGTGGATTGCCAATGTGGCAATCCATGCAAGCCTTTCTATCTCTTCAACCTTGAAAACTCAATAACAAGGATTATTGAGGATATAGCCCACAAGTAATTTTTGTTTTTCTGAGGATTTTACATACAAGAGTAAGACTAAGATTGCCAATGGAATTGGTACCAATAAAGATCCGATTTGATAGTCTATCTGATCAATTTTGGAGCAACCATTCCTTTATTAGATAAGGTCCCGATCCTATATAATATGAGAAAGTATATAAATTATATTATATATTTTATTTTGAATATAAATTTATTTGTATGGTTGAAGCTAAATTTTACAGAATCATTGAGGTTTAAAATGTTGGATTCTTACGTGATTGAAAATAATTCTTCATAGAGAGTGAAAAACTTGAAGATAATGAACTTTTGGGAGAAAACAAGTCGCGTGTGGATGAGAGTACTTTTTAAAAGTTATTATTTAAGTAGATTAAGATAAAGAAAACATGGCGATGTCTCAATTATTCTTTAAAACGTAGAGGGATTTTTGTAATTTGTAAGTCACCTTTTAATAATGATAGATTCTATTGGCACACCAACTTTTATTTTCAACATATTAATCTTTATTTAATTGGGATTTTTTCTAAAATGTGCGCAACTTATGTTCAAATTCTGATTTTGGTATGTTATTCATTTTAATTCCCAAAACATGCATTTCGATCAAATTCATCATTTTTAAAATCAATGAATTTCATATAATTTGGTGTGTTATAAGTTAAAAATTGGTGTGTTAATAGAAGCTCACTTTAACATTTGGCTTCTAAAGCGCATTGACCCGTAGGTTGTCGAGGAAGTGTCAGACTGTTAGTTGCAACTGTAGTAATGTCGTCCTAAGATCATGATCGTCAACAATCATCGAGATTATCTAATTTGGAGGAAAATCTAACGATTTTGGAATGGATAACGGCCACGAAAATACGAAATATGCATCTTTTTGTCTTCCTCTCTCAATCTATCTTTAAAGTCGTGCAATAAAAGTAATATCCCATAATACCCCTTTGATCTGTTAAAATGACATCGCCCGCCATTTTCATTTAAAATAAAAGGGTAAAGTCTATGTGTTAGAGTACGATGGAAGTATAATAAAGACGTGGGGATAACCAATTGTCGGTCAATCAATTTTAATTTGGAAGGTAGGAAAATAATTGACTGTCCTAAGTAGACATCAATTTGGATGGTGGAACCTGAACCGAGTCTCTCATTTGGATTATGTGGACTGCCACATAGGTTCAAAAGACACCTATCCCTTTACAATCAAGGATTAAAATTATGTTTGAAACAGAAAAAAAAAATCTATATGTATATATATATATATATAGATTTTTTTTTTTTTTTTTTTTTTAAATTTAAGACTTTGTAAATAGATAATTATTGAATTCCCAAATTTAAAATTGAAATCCAATGGCGAGAACAAGTTGTTTTTTATTTTTTAAAGTTTTTAGAATTAATGCTTTGTAAACATGCTGCATTTGATAGTGTTTTTGGAGGCCACATAAAAATGTAATTGTAGTCCATATAGATGGATCGAAGGACCTCAAACAACTTTAATTGAAGTCCTTGTGGAGGGTTTTTAGACCCAATTTCTAGAGATGTGCAATGCCCTAGATCAAACTTGATGAATCTTGATCTGCCAACGCTGTTGTTTCAGTGGATGATGCTTCAATCTTGCTCTTTTGCTCCAAGGGATATGATCATATCCGAGCTCCTAATGGCGAAGATGGTGAAAGATGGACCTCCAATGTGATTCTTACCAATGAATATCTGAAGATCAAGTTAGATTGAAATGATATTGAAATATAAAACTAAATTCAAGTAATTTAGAGAAGATGATGAATAGTGAACTCAGAGGGGTGATTTTATTTAAGCTTGATTTGTTTCGTAAAATCAACAACCCTTGGTCTTACTTTAAGTGGGATTTTTATAGTTCTATGATTGGACAAGTATCATGACATAACTTGCCTAGATGTACAAGTCGGGTGAGTTATGAGTTGACTACTGTACTTGGTTGCACTCTTGGGTTTTGTTCTCACGTCACATTAATGTTTGTATTTGAGTTTAATTAAAAATATTTCACTGCATTTAATTACTGAGTTGAACCGATTTTATAATTTTGGGGTTGGTGAGGCAGAGGATGTCGTTGTTAGCTCTGTTATGATAATTGTTAGTGGATATTGCATCAAATGTAAAGATATCTTCTTGATTTTTTAATTTAGTTTATCTTGAATTCTTTGTCGTATTGAGTCTAAGGCAAAAGTTCGGATGTTATTTCTTTTCCTCCCTGCGGTGAATATTTTCATGAATTCTCAAGCCGGGGGGGTATTGTAATATTGTGGGATTTTTGGGACACGTGTCATTTTTCAATGTTGCGATTAAAATGGGCTCCAGAGTCCTCATTTGTTCACATTGACTACCGTGTTGGCCAAATGACACCTCAAACATCTAGAATTCTTGACATGGGTTTTGTTCGAAAAAAATGAAAGAAAAAAAAATTTGTGTGATAAAAAACTTTGAAAATAGATGACCGTTGAACTCTCAAATTTAAAATCCAAATCAAACGGAGAAAAATGTCTTTTTTTCGTTGAATTTTTTAAAATTTTGTGCTCTACAAGATTTTATGCTTGTGCGTTTATATGTTCCCAATAAATGATTAGATTAGGATGATGATCTAATGGCTTATGAAAAAAACATAACATCCTAACCATTAAAATGCGAAATATAATGATATGGATAAAATACTTATCAATGACACATCATGCGACCCCGTGATAAATCTTGACTGTTAGCTTTCGTGCTTTTTTTTTTTTTCATGAATCACGACTCATGGGACACCAAATTCTAAACGATAATCTAAGAGAAAGTATTTGAGATAGTTTGATCATGTAGACTGAATGTCCATAACACACCGAGTTGAAATGAAAATGCAAGTAGAATGTCATAGAAGAACATTAGAAAAACTTACAAGAATGTAGAGTGTGGTGGTGTGAGTATGTATGAATTCATTTGGAGTGTATTGTATAGTTTTTGGCATGTAGATGACACATTATATGTGTCGACGTCAGGTGAAAAAAGCCATCAGACGTAAGTTGGCATATTAAATTATGCTTGATAACTTGTACCATGACCAAAGTGTTACATGACAAATTATACTGATAAATTTTTTTATATCATGGACTAAGCCATATTGACATGTGGGGCAAGAAAAAAACAAGATATAGTTTGGTGTGGATGGGGGGAATGGCTCTTGTAATAATAGTCACAAAGCCGGAGTACAGTTTTAAATCGGCAAGGGAAAACTTCGAAAAAAAAATATTAAAAATGATGAAAATAAAAGATAAAAATATATATTAAAAGTTATGAAAAAATATATATCTAAATTCATAAAATCAAGTTATTATCATCAAATCTCGTATTTTTACATTTATGAATTATTAAATTCTATTATATATCAAAACCCACATTTTAAAAAAGAGAGAATATTCAAAATTTTGTCCATGTGAGGGGAAAAAAATATGCAAAAATGACAACTTTAATTTTGTTACAATTGAGAAAGTCGTGTTTTTATTTTGATTTTTTATTTTATCATTTTAATCACTAGGGATGCAAATCGCATTTTAAGCGTGTTTTTTTTTTCTTCAAAAAATTGCCAATTTTTGTTACTATACATGTGTGTTAAGACTAGATGATCAAATTGACATATATAAAATGATGAATGCCTCATTGCATTTTCGTAACAACCTATCAATAATTCACAAAAGACTTTGGAACATGGTTTTAAATCTCGTCAGAGACTGAGATGACTCGTCTTGGTATCGTCCACCAACAAGACGGGTTGACAAATTGTCTCAAATTTGACGTGTTTCTCAAAAGTCAGTATGATGTCTCAAAAGTCAATCTTATTGTGTCATTGTTAAATGAGATGTCTTGACTAAGTTGGACGACTTGTCTGAGATAACTCAGTCTCTGATGTCTCTTTCGGAGATGAGATGTCAAACTGAGTTTTAAAATCATATTTTGAAAATCCACTTGCACATATTAATCGAAGTCAATTTAAATTTGAAGATGTTGGAAGACACACGAATTTTTATATGTTATATGTATTTCTGTTCAACCATAAATATTTGAAAATCGTCTTCATTTAGATTTTTTTACGAAATATTTACTCAATGCATACCACCAACGGACTCCTTCTAAATCCCCCAAATTTTTTGGATGGTAACTCGATGGTTCAGTTAGTAAACTTTTTCTTTTTTCCCTTGACCTCTTTTACAATTGTCGAGATCAAGGATTTAAATGGTTGATTTTAACTATTTGAAACATCAATCTCGACGATTTGACTTCCCTGTTTTACTAAGTAATGTTTCCTTTTTCTAAATACCATAAATTGTTATATTGTGTATGTTATAAATACTTTTAATTGTGGTATTAAAAAAAAAATGTTATTATATTCATCTCAATTCTATTTTAATTTGATGAAAAAAATTCAAGAGATTTCTTCATGGACTACGTAGGCAATGGGCAATGGTCTGACGTGGCCCTCCACGTGGCACAAAATAGATATCCTTGCAGGAAAGATATATATGAGACAAGGACAAAAAACTTTACTTCAGTTTTTTACTTCATCATCTCTCTCTCTTTTACCGGAGACAATGGTAAAGTTTCAGATTTGCTTAAAGGAATCCATGGAGATATATAGGCAAAGCTCTGTGATCTTGAAAATGCTCTCTCGAAACTTAGATTTATTCGAAGATGGATCGATTTCTCTGTTCGTGCTTTGCTTGTTCTCAAAATTGCGATTGGAGTCGCAAGAGAGGTTTTAGTCTTATTTTCTTAATTTGATGATATAGTGTAGGTTGAATTTAAAGAATTTCGAAGGATCTGTTCTTGAATGCTACGTTTATACTTAATTTTGAGTGTAATTCTTGACAATTATTCTCGACTTGTTTTGAAAGATATCAGTAGACCTGAAAATTAAAATTGGATGTATAATTTTTTCTTTTCCTGAATTTAGAGTGCTATTCTTGATATTTATTCTCAAAATTTTTCGAAATTTTATTGATTATTTGAACTTGAATGCTTAAAGTTGTGCCGAATTATGAGTTTGATTCTTGTTATGATGTCTAATTTGGTGCAAATATATCGGATATTTAAAATTGGATGTATAAATTGTAGTGAATTTTTTGAGTGATTCTTTTTTTTCTTTTATTTTTTGAAAGATGTCAAATAATTTGAATTTTTGGATGCTTAATTTATATGGATTTTGAGTGAGAATCTTGAAAATTAACCTCACATTGCTTTGAAATACATTAGATGATTTGAAACTGGATGTGTAAATTTTACTGAATTTCGAGTTTAATTTTTTATTATTCTCCTTGATTTTTTTTTTTTTTGTGTGTGTGTGTAGAATATTGAAGGATTTGGACTTGAACGATTTGTTTTTGAGTGTAATCCTCGATCTATGAGGAATCATTTAGGGTTGGATCTTTGGTTATGCTGATTTTTTAGTGTAATTCTTGATAATTGTATTCAACTTGTTTCAGAGTAACTTGAAGGATTTGGATCTGTATGCTTAAATTACAATGGTTTTTTTGAGTGTTGTCCTTAATAATTCTCAATGAATTGTTGAGAATGGACAGTGTTCTGAGTCAGAAAATAAAATTTTGAGGTTTATTCCAGAAAGGGCTATACAAATTGGGAGTTTGGTGTAATTGTTGTTGTAGTTTTAGACATGAAACAAACTTGTGTTGTAATTTTTTTTCTTTGGACCTACCCCAATCTACCAGGGATAGTGAAACGTGTTCCAAGATCTTCACATTGGCAGTACCTTCACGTGACAAGACCGAGGTCAATCCTGAGCACTTGAGTAGTAAGAAGGGAATCCAAAGATCTTGGATCATCCCCTACACCGAGGATGAGCACACGTCCTCCTAGATGAGCCCAGGGGCAGTAAGACTTCCACCTCGCCACCAGCTCGGACAATAGCCATGTGACATCTTCCTCATCCCTTGACCACGGATACTAGATTCACTAAAACACTATTAGAAACTCAGATGATAGAAAAAATCATATGAGCTCGGAAAATCCGTCAACTTGGCTTGACTTTGTCAAACATAATAAAACAAAACATTTAAGGGGATCTGAGCTCCTCTCTCTCTATCAGATCTTCACATTTAATGTGATATCCTCCTTTGCTTATCAAAAGAGATAGACAAATGATTCTTGATAAAGCTATTCCCAAACAGTGAGCTCCCACCAACCCTACATTAAATGCATTGAGACACTGCTAATCTAAATCAAGTGTAACATTAATGAGGCATGGACATAGTTCATAAGGAATGCTTGACCATCCATCCAACCAACTCAGCAAACCACTCATCTCTTACTTGGATCAACTGTGTGGTGACACTTATTCCTGGAAAAGTCTATAAAAACCCCTCTCAAAGACTGACATAAGGTTTAAATTTGAAGTATCAGTACTCACTACTAAGAAGCTCCCCAACATTCTACAGTTCATCCTCTCTTACACCTTTCTTGTTTTTCATTTTTTAGCCCTAACATTGGAGTTTCTTTGGTAGGCAACACACTGGTGTCCCACTCATTCTTTATTTCTTACCTTCTCACTTGTTGGAAGAAAAGTTGGAGCCCCCCTGTGCAACAAGGATCAGTCACTTCAAGATTAAAGATTAAAGACTAAAGACTTCTCTAGTGGATCAAACCCTAGGCTTTGGATCACCTTCAACACCAATCTCAAGGAGTGGAAGGCCTAAAACCTCCATAGGAACGCCAAGTGTAGACCATCTCAGTTGGTTTCTATATGATGTAATGTTATGCCATGGCAAGATTGTTGAGGGGAACATTGATCGAGTAGCCTATATAATTTTGTATAATGGGTGTAGAATGTAGATATTGAATTTTCATTAAAGAAAATTCAAACTACTTGGATTCAGGAGTCATCACCATTCATGATTTTTCTTTGGGTGTGAATGATCACCCAAAACAGAAATTTCTTTTGAAAACCCTTTTTTAAAGAAAGTGACTCCTATGATCAAACCATAGACATTTGAGTAAGGGGGTTCAATTGAAGAGTGGGGAAGGTCTTAGGAACCCCACTCTTTGATCATTGCGATGGTTAACTACAGAACTTGGCCATTTTAAAAGACTTTGAAAACTTGGAGATGGTGTGTATGGGGCAAAGATTGGACAAATGTAGGTTCTATGTTAGAACCACATCAATTTTTTGAACCAAGGCTTAGGTTGATCCCTTTTGTGCGGGGAACCTTTGAACACATTTTTTCTTCTTCTTCATATGAACAACATATAAAAATGCATAGAAATGGATTTTTGAACCTTGGTGATTAGAGATTTCAACAATCTGGTATTTTGATCTTTAAATAGAAATCATTATCAAAATCTGATTAATCAACTCTAATTGGAGAGATTTTTTACTAGGATGAAGTAGACTTCAAGATGGTTCTAACACAAAAATAACCAATCCATTTGAAGTCCTGGTTTGGGTATTATAGTCTTGGGAAGTTGTTGTCTCCAATTTTCTGTCGGTGCAGACATATTTCTCTTCTTCAAGTTATAACTCCTAAACCCCCAAAGATTACTGATCCCTTTGGTGGACAGAAAGTTGACTTCAAGTGATTGTCTTCCAGTTGAAATTAACTCAAAAGCTTTTCTCATGAGGGAGAACCCTCCATCCCGTCAGCCCAATTATCTGATCTATCCACTGTTCTGACAGTATTTTTCCATTAATGATGAAAATGCTTTAAGAATTGGAAACATATATTATGAAACATGAAGTGTGTCCTCAAAGGGAATTTTGATTTGACATAATTGCAGAAAGTGGTCTTCTAAGAGTATCTCTCACTAATATTGCCTTATTAAGAGTTATACTACATGAATGCAACTTTTCCCAGGAATAGGATTTTGCTTTTGGCAAGGAAAAAAATGCGTATCTCTAGAAAGAGATTCTCGGTCTGTTTATCTTGCTATTTATGCTTGAATTTGATAAAAATGAGTTCTAGATCTAGGTTACCCCTTCTCTACCCTCTTCTGGGTCCATTGCTTGGAAGCCTTCCCCAAGCAAGGTTTGACTTGTTGATTTAGATAGAGATGGGGGGTGGTTTGCATACAAGGCTTCTAAGTTACCCAAATGAAAAGAGAGGGTTAGAAGGAGAAGTGCCTAGAAAATGCCTAAATTATTTACACACTACCTAAGTTGCCTTGGAATCCTTCTTGATCTTTTTATTCTTCAAAGACTTGAGGGAGGTAGAGAGTTTAAGAGGATGAGAGAGGAGGAAGGGATTTTTGTAGAGTTTTAAGACTAAGAAATTGATGATGGAAACCATGAGATCCCCCTTTTTTTATAGATTTGTTTTTGGGAGCTCTTTGAATATAATGGTCCTCACCTAACAAGTTGCATTACTTTGCAATTGAACAATGAGAGTGAACTTCATTTATCCTCCATCAATAGAGTCTTAATGGTAATTTACGACTCTTTGTCTCTTACCAATCAAGATGATCAAGGGTTAGAGTAGTAAATTGCCTCAAGAGTTCTAGAGAAATCATTCGAGGGTAGGAATGTTACTGTCTTACAAACTTCAGATAATTTCAATAATTGTCTTTGTGATGGCATGGGTTTATCTTAAAAAAGGAGGCCTTTATAGTAATTTACCTCCCATGTGCCTTAACAAACTAAGGTTAAGGTGGTAAATTCCCATTAGGAATTCTCTAGAGCACTTTTGGGGCACAAGAATCAAAATATTTATTTTTCAAAACTAGCCCAAGATCTCTTTTTTATTTGCATTAGAAAGCAAGGATTTGTTGGAAGGATTTTTGATAAAAGGGTAAAACCATAGCCCATGTGCATGGTTGGGCTTGAGATTTAAATAAAACAAGAGGGTTAAGGTGGTAAAACCACACTTAAATGCTTTAGTTTGTTGCTAAAAAATGAATTGGAGGGAGCTAATTGTCTTAATCATAACAAATGCTTCAAAGAACAAGTGGCAAGTGGTGATCAGGAATCCCAACAGAAACATGTAAGGTCTGATCCTGTGTGTTGGACATTGTTCAATATAGAGTATTGATGTCTACAATGGGTTATCATTGGATCTTCTATATCTTATCTGTTAGTACTAGGTGGCTAGTTTTTCTTCCTACTTTTACTTTTAATAATAAATTGAAGTAACAGGATGAAGAGATTCAAGGTTTTGGGGCTTTCGGTATGCATTATGAACTATGATTTAGTGAAATGTATGCCACTTGTGTGATATTTATGATGCAAAGAAACATTAAGTTGGTTTCTATGTGAAATGAATGAATTGTGGTTTGGATTGAGAGATTGAAAGTGAATTCTCTCTTTTAATAAATATCTTGCCTTGGTGCAAAAGGTATGCCCTAAGCTTTTGCTTTGAAATCATCACAATTCCAGGATGCTTTGGGCACTAAGGTATCTTATTTTTAGCTTCATGTTGATGCGATCGTACCTCCTATGTATATTTATTTTTATCTGCTATAGTCCAACTAAATCCCTTGTATTGATGGTTACTTATTGTCAAGATAGGAATATTCAGTACTTATCTTCATCCTTGTCCTCACCATACATATGTTAGACATTCGAAGGGATTGGGATCCCAAGAATACCTCTGGAGATAAAACTAGCCCAATTGAATTGTCTTAATATTCAATCTGGTATATTTTTGGATGGTCTTGGGAAAAAATGGAAATCCAGAAAAAAAAATCCTTGAATCTGAGATCACCATATTAGTTAACTTTTTGACATAGAAAAGTTTTTCAATGGGACCAACCCACTAATTATGGAATAAGTTGATTCCAAACCCCTCGCTATGCCATATGCATACGTAGAGGCAAAGGGATGCTCCTTTCCATCTGATGTGACTATTGTGGATGCTTTTTAAGCCTTCCATTCCTAAAGATGCTTTTTAAGGTTGGAATCAACGGTTGAGAAGCTTTAGCTATCCTCCATCTCCAAATGAATGCACTCTACTGTGTTATAGACTTCAAATCATCTAGTACCATGCAAGAAGGTGAGAGGGAAAGAATGAAAGGGACACTAGTGTGGTGCTTGCCAAGGAAACTCCTATGGTTAAGTTAGTACTAGAAGAAGGAACTGTATAAGGTGAGTGAATGATTTCTTGAGGAAGAAAATGGGAGAGATGATGAACAGTGATGGAGAGAATGCTTGAGAAAAGCGGAGACGAGACTTCAGATTTTGAACCCTCTCTCAATCTTTGAGAGGTGTTTTTATATATGTTTTTATTAGGAGTGGTGTCACCACATAATTGGTCCACATAAGTTGTGTGCTGGATGCTGAGTTGGATGGGGGTTACTAACTTTTCCTTTCGAGGACTGTGCCCACGCCTCATTAATGCATACACTTGAGTTTGATTAGTAGAGTTTTAGGGTAATTAATGTGGGATTGGTGAGATTTACCGTTTTGGGGTAGCTTTGTTAGGGAATGTCTATCTCCATCTTTTTTTATAAGTAAAGGGGATATCATATTTAATGAGATGATTTGGAGAGAATTGATATGTAGAGCTCAGATCCTCTTAAATGTTGTCTCATTTTGTTTTGTTAATTCAGACCGAGTTGATATGATTTCCGAGCTCACTGTACCTTTTTCTATTATCCAAGCTTCTAACTATGTTTAGGAAATCTGGGTGTTCTCGGTCAGGTGGCAGAGAAAATATTCGAGCTTGTAGTTCTTGACCTAGCTGGGTGGTAGGATCAAATTCATACTACCTCCATCTTTTTCTTCGTGCTATTTTCAGCTCAGACCTTTTATGGAGATTCTTTTGGCTTGAAAAAAGGGTGCTCGTCCAAGGGTATGCCCCGCTTGTCCTCGGAGAAAGGGACAATCTGAGACTTTTGAACTATAGTCTACTATAATTAGCACGTCCATGTCCACAGTTCAGCATCTTCCATTCTTACACAAATGCTTGGTCTTGGCACGTGAGTACATTGCTGAATCCGAGGACACGTGTAACCATCCTAGGTGTGGATAAAAATGGTATCCATAAGTATTTCTCCTGTTACCTTTGTATTATATTATTCTGTAGATTGAGGCCTTTTCGTAGCCCGCTTGGGACTTTAGTAGCTGAGAATTGTCAGATGATTCTTCACTTGTTAATTATTTATTCATGCTCATAATATATTGATCTAACCTATCCTCAACTTTGCTTTTTATTAGTGAACTATGATCCTTTTTTTTATTGCTATGACATTGTCGATAAATGTTGTGAATCCAGATTTGGGTTCTGAGTTTGTCGTATGATCTTCATAGCTAATATCAAATCAAACCATGGAGTTTAGCAGAACTAACTCAGTCAAATATAATATTGAAAGAACCAATTGTTTCCTTGGCACTCATCTATGATCCTTACATTGTAACCTGATAAATTGGCTTCTGTTATCATCATCATCAAAGCCTTATCCCAAAGATTTGGGGTTGTCTAAATGAGTTCTGTTCCTCCATTTTGTTCTGCCTAAAGCCACCATCTCGCTTCTGCTATACTTCTACTACTTCACAAGTATTTAGGAGGAAAGCCGAGTTATGAGAAGTAAAAAAAATCTTTATATGTATTATTTATGGAATAGCCTATTTCTACAATTATTATTTTTGGTTCACTAAAACTTTTAAAGAATAAAATGAATCAAGTGCCTTATGATCTGATTATGCAATTCAGATAACATCTCCTTCAAGACAGGATTACCTTCATTAGGAGTTACATTTGCCATGTATGTGCTGTCCAGTTAACTTCATTCTTGGGTTTCTTGGTGTTCATTTCTAGCAGGCCCATTACCTTTTGTTAGGCGCTTTTCATACGAGGATATAAAGAAGGCAACTGGAGGATTTGGCAGAATCTTAGCTAAACGCACTGATGGTGCTGTTTACAAGGCTCAATTTCGGGATGGTCTTCTTGCTGTTGTGAAAGAAATAGGAGCTTTTCATCAAGAGAAGGATGCCTTCTATGGGGAAGTGCAACTCTTGGGGCGATTGCATCATCGCCACCTTGTTTCTCTTAGAGGTTTTTCCACAGAACATGAGAGGTTGATGCCTTTCCCTTTTGATCATTTGTCACCGAAGTATCTGAATTTTTTCGTGCAATATTCTTCAAATTCTATAAAATTGACAAAAGAAGGTGCCGCCTTCATGAGGTGATAAATTTTGTCTACGTTAATATCACAGATCTGGGATCAAAATTCCCACCTTCACACTTAAACCTATCACAAAAGGGAAAAAAAATGACAAAAACTGGAGTTTCTCATGAGAAAGTTATATATCTGTACAGAATATGGTCTTTGAAAAAATTGTGGAAATTTTCACAAGAATATCATGAGATTTTTATGATCTGAATTTACTGCATGAAGAGCTTAAAATATCAGACTAACAGTAGATTCTTCTTTTTTTTTTATTATAATATATATTTATTATTATGTTGTTATTTTTTATTTTTCCCTCTTGAGACTAACAAAATTTAGATAAAACATCCAGTGTCTAAAACCTCCTAAGTTCCTTTGCCAGATTTCTTACAATGGATATACCTCTTTTATTTTTGTTGTCAATACATTTCGTCTGGAAAAGATTATGCCTTGAATGTATTGCACCGATAAGAAATTCTCTTTTTACAATTTTCAGGTTTCTTGTGTTTGAATATACAGAAAATGGAAGCCTAAAGGATCATCTTAATGGTATCATTTGGAGCACAAACCTTGTTTTGTATTTTCAACTTATGATTTTGTTATAATTTTTTTTTTAATAAAATAGCTTTTGTGCAGACCCTCTTAAGACTCCCTTGACTTGGAGGACAAGGCTGCAAATTGCCATTGGTGTAGCAGCTGCTTTGGTAGGTGATCTAGTCACCATATTAATTTTACACACACACACACACACACCCCTGATGTAAAAATCTGCCACCCCTTAACATGAATCCTGGTCAGACATGTCACTCTGTTCATGATGATGTTAACTCGTTGGCTCAAGAAAGTGTTCATCTTTGAAGCTCTTGTTACCTAATGCCTTACCAAATTTTCCATCTGCAAATCCTGAAAATTGATTTTGCATTTACATTCAAACTTAGATTTTGAGAGGGAAATTAAAAGTTGTGCATTCAAGAACAAATACAACCATAAAGATTGGTTTGCCTTCTGATAATATTCATTAGTTGTGTGTGTGTGCACTATTTTACTTGTTTTCTATGTTGGTCTCAGTCTCTGACAATATTTTTTTTAGTGGTTTTTATTAGTAGAAATGTCATTAAAAAGGAGATCGAAGTGACCAACCATATACAGATCAATAGTTAACTCCCGGCCCCAAGCTAACTATTATATAGAAATGCTACCTACCCAGTCCCATCTAGCCAAAAAGTCTTCAACCCCAACCCTCTAAAGAGTTTACACCAATAAAAGTGGAAAACCAATTCCATCTATCCAAAAAGTATTCAACACCCTCACCCCTGCTCCCGTCCCCTTCCCCTGAACTCCTTGAAGAGTTCACTCCAATAAAAGTGAGAACCCAGATTTGATACAATAATGTTCTGCACTGATTGTTCCCTACTCTCAGGAATATGATTGAGCAGCCTCATTCTTTAAGGTTCAAAGTAACTTCGGTTTTTTGCCTTTTCGTTTTGCATTACATGTAGGATCAAAATTCATGAACTAAATACAATCACATGCCATCCAAATTAATAGTAGTTCCTTATTTAGTTTAGTAAGCTAAAGGCTGTGTTGATGCATGATTGTAAAATTTTCCACAACTGATATTTTGGCCCAACCAGTGTGGTGGTTAGGTTTAAAATAAAATAAAATAAAATAAAATAAAAGAAACAACTATCCCAAAGATTTGGGGCCCGCTAAAGGAAACTTAATCCTCTGTTCAACTTTGTTCATAGCCAAGTCTTGTGTTTTTGAAAGTGAGTTCTTGCCTACTTTTACTATCTCCATTCATGTTCTTTTGGATCTTACTGTTGCTCTATTGGGATCATCACTGTAATCAGCTTTTGTTGAACATCCCCAAACCATCCCAATCAAATTTCTCGTAGTTTATCACCAGCCTATTGAAGGTACACTTACATTTTCTCAAATGCGTTCATTTCTCGAATGTGTTCATTGAACTTGACTATCCAATGGATGGGCCACCTTTGCCTGGTCTAAGCTAGAAAGATGAGTTGTGGCCAAACAAGTAAGTGAGCTTTGGTTGGACTATCTAGATGATTTGGCACATGCATAGGGAATTTTATTGTTCTAAAATTTACAGAAATTGTGTGTGTGTGTGTTATCACCATGATTACGAGTCATTGTCACTATATGGTTTTCTTCTCCAACATGATCTCCATGTTTTTATACATTATGATCCATATTACTTAGCGTTTGTGTTATCTACACTGCAGGAGTATCTGCATTTTTTCTGTGAGCCACCTATATATCACGCGTCCATCAGTTCAAGTACTGTTCTGTTGGATGAGAACTTCGTTCCCAAGGTAAGGCATATTAACGTTGTGCCCCATATATATTTTTCTTTTGTGAAAGCTTAGGCTGATGTCCGTGCCTCAAGGACATAAAAATTTGGAATACAATGGAGAAAAATTCAGGAATATTGACAATTTTGTCTACTTTTTGCAGCTCTCTGACATTTGCATTCTTGGTTCTACGGAAACCCGTGCTGCCACACCAAATGCCGCCTCATGTTCAAGGCGTCTCCTCCCAGGTTGCATGGACCAAGATCGCAGGAACGCAATTTCCCAGCTTGGCGTGCTGATTCTTGAGCTAATAACTGGACAATCATTAGAGAAGGAAGGTACTGACTTAGTCCAATGGGTTCAAGGGTCTAGCTTTACTAATTCCATGCATAAAATGGTAGATCCAGATCTTGGAAATAGCTATGATTCTAGAGAACTAAAAACCCTTTTAAGTGTGGCAAGGTTTTGTACCAAAACAGGAGGTAAACCAACATTTTCTATTCAACAGATACTTCGGTATCTCCAAAGGAAGGTAGAACCATCAATTCCACTTGTTTAGTATTTTCATCCTAGGAAATTTTTGTTCAGTATTGGTATGGGAGGGAGTTTAATTTGTAAGAAATTACTGAAAGAAAAAGTGACAGAAGTTGCACGTTTTAGTTATCTCTTTATCTTAAATTCATATTTGGTTTGTTGCACAGTTTTGGTTTTTGGCTTTATAGGATTTATGGAACTTGAGAACATCTTTAAATATTCTTTTGACATCAAAACTACCTTCATAAGTCTTGTTGCCTTTTTAAATTCCATGTGTCTTAGTTGCATATGGGCCAAATGAACAGTGTCAACCAAGAACAGGTTCCATATTGTTTTTGATGTTTGAAAAACTGGTACCTTTCCATATTCTCTTTAGAAAGTGATCTAGTTGGAGCTATGTAATGAATTGGCTGAGAAAAGAATTTAGTCTTAGAATTAAATATTTATTCATGATTAAGTATCATGCAGTCAGTGATTTTAATGGAAGGAGAGGAACAATCGCATTTTTGAAATGAAGGATTTAATCATTTCTGTTTTGGCAGTGGTTTTTTTTTTTTTTTGTCTAAAGTTTTTGAGGTGTTTAAAAGTATCTCCTTTGAGGATTTTCTCCAACACTTTATTTTTCTAATAATACTCCTATTCATTGTTTTTTAGTGAAAACAAATTGGGGTTTGTTTGCATTGATTATCAAATCATTTATTGTAACAACATATTTAATTATAAAGATTAAATACCCATAGCATTTATTATGAAAGAGACAAGTATTAATTACACATATAAGTATTTATTATGTAAAAAGACTAATATAACCATATATTTTTCATTAAATGACAAAATGAATAGGGGTATTCTTAAAAAAAGAAAGTTTTGTAGAATGCTAACATCCCCATGAGGTCTTGGACGTTAACATTCCATATATATATATATATATATATATCATAAATAGATTGACACGATTAGCTCCCACACCTGGAATTGAATCTTTGACTCAACTAGATAAACCCTTTTGCTTTGATAGATAATTCCGAATTACTTCCATGGCTTGAAAAGGACTAAGAACTCTACAAGCGAAAACCACGTAAACATTTTCTATCTAACAAAACTATTGTACCAAATATAAATATAAATATAATCCATGGAAGTAATTCGGAATTATCTATCAAAGCAAAAGGGTTTATCTAGTTGAGTCAAAGATTCAATTCCAGGCGTGGGAGCTAATCGTGTCAATCTACCTATGATCCATTTGTCTTTAGGATTTTGTTTGTTCTATAAATCTAAATTGATCACCATATCTTGTTTGATTTCTATTAGCTCTCTACCATGTGATTAGCCCTTCAAACCTCAAGTCATCCACATCATCAATTACTGATAAATAAGATTTCATTATAAAATAATTATTGTGCTTTACAGATGAAGAGAAAGAAGTCTCTCTCTTTACTCATAGTAGTGATCACAGATCAATTTCATTGTAAAAAATTAGACACCCAATTTTATGCTTTTCATATACAAATTTAAAGCATAGTTAAATGTAGGTCCAAGAAATTTTGATCCCGAGGGGACTGAAGACTTCATTATAGGTGGAGCTTTGCCCTATTTTGTACGCAAACAATTGAAAAGTAATCCTCAAAACAGATGTATTTCTAACACAATTTGACTCTAGAGTGGGTTATTTTGGGATCATTTATAGTAGTTGTGTTCTATATTGAGATTAGTAATAACATTCTGGGACCAACTACTTGGAGCTTACAAGTCCCGTGGGACATTGGTGTGCACAGAACCATAGATACTTTCATCAAGATCTCACTCATATCTCAATGAAAAACATCTATGTTTCTAATAGCACACATCTACGTCATTTGATGTTCCCCCACAACGTTACTCTAACACGACTCAAAAAAAAACCATTTTTTAGTTTGATTTTTTAAATACTTATTTGAACCTATTACGGTCTCCCTTCAACTCAAGTCACCCCCTGATGCTCTCCTATTTTCTCGACGTTAATGCTAATCCACATCACAACCACTGGAGGAAAGGACTTCTTGAGTGATGGGTGCAACTGATTCAAAGTGGTGGTTCCTCGTAGTTTTTAAATATCATAGCTGAATCTGCAAGACTTATTTACATTGGCAACACGAAGCCACAAAAAGCGCGCTAACTTGGTTATGCACACAAACAAAGAACCATGAAGAAAATCATAAAATCATGATAAATAACTGGTTCTACTAATTAATCAACTACAAAAACATGCAATTTAATCTGGATTAAAAAAAATAAAGAATTTCAACAAGACATTTAAGATGACTGGATTAAAGACATGATTGAATAAGTTAAAAATAATTTACCTTAACAGAAACAACTAGATGATGAAAAGACTTCTATCAGCTTCACACTCCCACCTGCAAACCTCAAGAACAAGATTTGATTTTTGGAGAAGAATTGACTTCTGGATAGTTTTTCAATCTCAGACAACCTAGACAAAGGGGCATGTCATCAGTTTGAAAACACGGGCATCTGTTCCCCTAATACTGATTAAGGGTGGACCATAGAGGGGTAAGGCTAAATCACCCTAACTTCAAAGTTGTACCAATGGAGAAATAACCTCAATGAAAATGGCGATATGAAGTCATGGTAAGTAATATCAGTAATAAGAACAAATCCAGATACAAAACTGGAGTTCATCATACAGAGATCCTTTCTTTCAATCCTCACAATTGAAGGACCACTATAATACCGTAGAAAGGTTCTTCCAATTATCCCTTTCTCTGGGCACCACCACCAGCCCCATGTCCTCTTTGTAGGCCTCCTGTGCTTTCTGAGCCTGTCTCCTCCTCAATGTTTACATCGGGATATCTGTCAACTCCATTGACGTCCTTGGTGGCAGCACTGCTTCTAGTGCCTTACACTGCTCCATCGTCAGTGAATCCAGGAAATCAACCGAGAAGTGGATGTAAAGTTTCCCCTTTATGAACAACCTCTGATACATCGGCATCCCCTCATCGTTGATTGCCTTGAATTGATCTGTTGTACCCCACAAAACATTAGAGTACTACATGCCATCAAGAAAAACTTGAAAAATTATTTAATTGCAGAGAATGCTAGAGAAGCAGCTTTCTGTCCAAATGGTTCAATATGAACTGGAAGCCACAGAGAGCCTCGGTGAGGGGCAATGTGTGCTCAATGAAGGGGTCTATCATGACCCTTCCTCTTTAACCCGGGGTGATCCTTTTGTTGCAGGACAAATACAATGTCCCCTGTTACAATGTCCGGCAGAAATAGAGTACCACCACAGTTAGAAATGCTGAATCCATTTTTCAAATCCCGATTAGAAGCAAGAAAAAATAACCAATATAAAGAAGCAGCTTAACATACAGCTTCTCCAGGGAAAGTTATCCTATGTCCATTCTCAATGCCCTTCTTGACAATGACTTCCAACACCTTCTTCTCCTGGACAACCTTCTCGCCTTTGCACTGAGGACAGAGATCTCCCTATCATTTATGATCTCTCCAGTGCCCTTACACTCATTGCAAGGGTGCTGCAACTGCTGGCTCATAGAGGGGCCAAGGTGCCTATTCGAAACCTTCATTCCCGACCCTTGACAACCAGAACATTTCATCAAGGCACTCAACTTCGATCCCTCGCTGGAATTAGTAATATAAGAAAGCAATTTTTTCATGTGGTTAGCTGTGTTGGGTAAACTTTTGACTCATCTAATAAAAAAGGGCTTCTTCATCCCTAATTATTACATCCTTCTTAAGTTGTCTATGGAGTTACTCATTGTAGTTCTTTTGTAAGGGAAATATGGCCTCATCTCCTTTCTTTGTTCCATGTTCAATTAGGTCTAGCTCCATCTTGTCATTGTTCCAAAATTGATGATCTAAACCTTTTCATAGAAAGAGAGAATGTTATGAGTACTAATTCCTTTTTCCAGTGTTGGGGGACGCGGATCGAAAGGAATGGAAGAAACTTTTAAGGAAGGAGCAGCTCATGTAACACTAATAAGAATCTTAGAACTCTTATATTTTTGGTGCAATATGTTCGATGAATTTAAAAGTGCATTTTTTCAGGACTTTCATCTTTAAATGGGACTTAATGTGTTAGATTTATTTTTTTGATAAGTATTGTGTTAGATTTATCAAAAAAGAAAGAATTGAAAAAGAACCTAATGTGTTAAATTAATCAAAAAAAAGAATTGGAACATAATGGAGATGAAGCTAAATATTAATATGCAGGCCTCCACACTAAACCACTCACCAATTGCACTTTGAACAGATGACATTGCACTGAACAGATGACATTGCGGGGGGGAGGAGCTTCTTTGATGTTCCAATGTTCGAGCGCTCCAAAGATACCTTCAGGGATTGAATCACATCCTCTCCCCTTCTCTGCCTTCAACCTCTGCTACTGCGACCGCCTGTTCACCCACAATTCAAATTTCTATTTTAGGTCTTCTTCATTCAATACCTGTATACATTAGTTTTCTTCCTTTTACTGTTTCTATGCATCAACATTCTAGACATAGTCCTTGTGATAATCTTGTTAGAGTAGCAATTTCTTAGTGTACCTAGAACATATGTTGCAGGAGTATACACAAGATGAGATTGATTAGACAAAATTTGATTTTGAGGACAATTAAGAGTGTTTAGATCTTTTTGAGAAGGTGTCTTTTAAATCCTCATTACATATTTTGTCAATATAATTGATTGTTTCCAATTAACTAATTCTTATTTTCTAATTAAGTTTTATGAAATTAAATATTGGATGGTCAATAAGAATCAAGTTAATAGATTGAGCTACCAAAGATAACAATATTTCTCACTGGTCGCGATTAAGAAGATTGGTAATGCATTTGACAACCAGATAGATGTTAAAAGGAAATTAAGGGAAATTAAGCTTCTTCATCACATGGATCATGAAAATGTGAGTTTAGTAAACTTAATAGTCCATAAAAATCATAAAATTTGAATACCCATTTTACTTTCGTATTGAGTTTCCAACAATTTTTTTTATTTATGAGTTTGAATATTGTCCATGTTTACATACAAATGAATTGTTGTGTTTTGTTTTGGATCTCTGCTATACATGTGTCTTTGTAATAGGCCACAAATACACCATTTCAAATAGTCATAGACCACAATCATAGAAATATGTTATATACTTCTACACATCAATAAGACATACTGCATAAATATAAGTGTCTCCTAAATATGATTTCCCACTATATCAAACAACAATTGGGTGAACCACAATTCCTTAGATCAACAAAATATATCATTTACCAAATATTATATTCGTATTATGACTAAAAAATCTATGATTACCACCTACAAAAAAATGACTACTTCTATCATTTTTTAACTCATTGACTTAAAACCTCTGATTACAAGACCACCAATGATTAATAGTGTCATAAGTTAAGATGACAAAAAAAAAATATCAATCAAAACTTTGCATCATAAGTATCTCAAGAATTCAAATCAGAATCCTATTAATGGACCACAGAATAATAGGTTATGCTATGTATACATCAAGGATATGTTGTAGAGGGTAGGTAAAAGTGAAGGTCAGTAAGTATACAACCAACATGTGTTAAGTAGAGGATGGAAATCTTTGTTGTACGCATAAACAACATTCAACTAGAAGGTTTTGTTTTGGGTTGCTTACCACAATCCACGTTGTGACTCATCAATGAGATGAAGTATACAAACACTGTCCTCTAGCAAGTGAAACATAGAGAAAAATATGGGAAGGCCTACATATGTATTTATAGAAGAGAAAGAAGATCTAGAATTAAAATTTTGTAATTAGTTTGGTTTTTTTTTTTATTGGGGATTCTTGGAGATTTTTTTACTAATTTTGGGAAGTTAAAATGTATGTGGAGTTACACTATACAAACACACTCAAAGTAGTTACTAAATAAGGGTTTATGACTAAAGCCTTAAACTATTAGCTCTAATCATTGACAATCTTATTGTACATGGCCAATCTGTGATAGAAAAACATGTAAATCTGACTACACATTTAACGAGGATGTTTGAGAGGTCATCTGTGTGAAAACTTAATTTTCTAACTTAGAATGTTGATTTCATCCTCAAAGTGAAGTATTTACTGAAATTTTTAAAGATGGAACTTCACATAAATAATGATTTAGGGTGTAATTAGAACCCTTATACTACAAACAAAAGGAGAGGCTGATTTCAAACAATTATTACTAAAATAAAATCAAAATCACTGATACAAAATCAAAACACACAAAATTTCAGTCGAACTCTCTCTTTATTTACAAAAAGTTTGATTTGACCAAACCCCTCTTCATCAAGGTCTTAGAGATCTGAGAGAGGTAAAAGTGATGGTTCTCTATCTCTACAAACAAGTCAAAATCAGACTTTATACAAACACCAAAAACTCAAATCCAACTCCATTAATGGCGAAAATAGAAAACTCTAAAGGGAAAGAGAGAGAGAGAGAGAGACATACTTGACCTCAATCTCCTCTATAAGATAATATTTTCATGGGATGACTTAAATGCCCTCTTCTTCAATCCAAAACTCCACATATTTCATTATAAAAAAAAAAAAAAAAAAAAATCTTATATTGCTTTAAGGTCTATTTGATAGTAATAAAATTCATTTTGCATATCCTAAATCGGATTTTCCTTGTTCTTGTATCAGTAAACCCGATGTTTGATTAACTTCAATGTTGTTTGTTTGACATTAATCCTAACATGGAACTAGTTTGCATGTTGATTGTTTGACATCAAATGAAATTTTATTTTAATGCAGTAAATAATTTAATTTTGCATTTTATAAAAAATTTTAACTCCAAAATACATATCACAAAATAAAATCTTAACAAAAAACTTAAATGGTGGTGTGATGACCACCATTATGTCAAATTCTATTCATTGAACATTTTAAAATACTTCTTTAATAAAATTCGAAAATTACCCTTTAACACAAAATATTGTTAAAGAATTTTTCTCAAAATGTCCGTCCACGTTTTATACCCCTATGTTTTAAAATTGATGATATGCTCCTTAACACCGGTCGTCTCTTATAGATCAATGAACAAGATCCTAAAATCATTGTTTTTTTTTTCTCAAAATCAAACATTTTTAATCTCTTTGACATTTGGATGATAATGAGACAACATTGATGACAATGATGCTTATTGTGATCATCTCATATGAACCTAGAGGTTGAAAATGACTTATTTTTTGAAAAAAAAAATCTAGGATTTTAAAATTATTTTAATCTTCTTCTTTAATCTTTGAGAGAAGAAAAAGATCAAGGGCATTTCACTAATTCTTAAACATAGAGGTACCTTAAACGAGTATATGATAAATTTTAGAACATAGAGGTACCTCAAATATCCACCAAGATGTGGTCTTTTTTTTTTTTTTTGGATTTATGTGATACCTAAGAGAGAGGATTCCTAACGTTTTGGTGGGAATCCTCTTTCCTTGTTTTGTGGGTATTATAGGTTACGTTTTTCTCACTTTGGATTCTCTAAATTAATACTTAATGTGACACAAACAAAAAATTGGTGGATAAGATATCTTACACCAAGATTAATATACAATAATATAGAAGATAAACATGACTTAAGGTTTGAAGGTGGAAAATAAGTATTTGCGTGGTTTGGCAGTATGCCAACGTCCAGGAATCAAAATAAGAACAATTACTATTTTTTGTTTTCATTATTGCTTCGTTATTTCACAAATTGGTATTCGAGTCATCGGGTTTGTATAGTGCAATAGTACATATCGATTGTTTTTTGGAAATCACATTTTCTTTTTGGTATTCAATACGATGGTAGAAAAGAGTTCAAACATGTAGTTCGAGATTGAGAAAATCAATGGGAATGATAGTTTTAATCAGTGAAAAAGAAGGGGGAAGGACATCTTATTTCAATAGGGTCTGGCTATGACGTTGAAAGGGAAATCCAGTAAAAATGTTGAATTAAAACAACAATTAAATGAGTGTTTCTTCAACAATGGCAATCGAGAACTTTGATGACTTGATATCAACTAAGATTGAAGGGTAGTAATTTAAGTGGATGTGATTGACAATCAACATCAAGTGTGTTGGGTCATATTGACTAATCACATTTAATACATCCAACGTTTCGATCGTCAAAACAATCTATGTCATCATTTGAATCAAAATGTCATATCTACTAAACAAGAATCTTCAAGTAAAACACCTAAACTTTGCACTATGATTTAACTTTCTTTTTTATTTAAAAGTAACCAATCTCCTAAACCAATTTAAAATCTCCTTGATTTCAGCTCGAATGACTAGATTTTACCTTAGAACTATCAAATTTTATAACTTTCCTATCCATATATTGCCTTCTATTTAGGAGTGCAATTGGCTTTCATTAAACATGCATAGGACATCTCAATCAACTTTCTCTTAATTTTTCGTCAACTAAAATTATTCATATATATTTGAATACAATAATCTCAAATTTTTATTTTTCATAGTCTTTCACTTCATTTATCTCAATTCTCAACATTACTTCTACTATATTCAAAATTAATGTTTTACCAAGAAAACACTTCCAATCTTACTTGAACCACCCCAAATTAAGTCAAAGGTTGGCCAAAAAGTTGAAAAAGGGTAGTATTAAAGAATAAGTAAAAGAAATATCTTTATTTTTTAGAAGAAATAAGAAATAAAATTCATTCCTCGAGATCATAAGTCCTAGACAACTTTGATTATGTTCAAATTTGAAGTTTTAAAACTATTATTCTTTTCACTTAATTCTTACCTAAAAATTTGCATTTTTCAATAAAGAAAAAAAAAATCTCGTTGATTTCATCACCGCGATCGTACAAAACCTTAGATGATTGCTAGGTCGGATTTGGAAATATTAGTATTCATTAAATAAGCTGTTGTTGAGTTATAATAATGAAGTTTTAAAATTATTTTGATGAGACCTTATCTACTGAACACAAATATTTCTTAATCAGACGTAACAATCATCTAAGGTTTTGTACGATCGCGGTAGTAAAATCAACGGGATTTTTTTTTCTTTCTTGGAAAATACAAATTTTTAGGTAAGAGTTAAGTGAAAAGAATAATAATTTTAAAACTTCAAGTCTGAACATAATCAAAGTTGTCTAGGACTTATGATCTCGAGAAATGAATTTTATTTCTTATTTCTTCTCAATAAAATAAAGATATTTCTTTTACTTATTTTTTAATACTACCCCTCTTTCAACTTTTGAGTCAGCCTTTGACTCAACTTAGGGGTGGTCCAAGTAAGATTGATAAAATCTTAATTTTGAATATAGTAGGAATAATATTGAGAATTGAGATAAATGAGGTGAAAGACTATGAAAAATAAAAATTAGAGATTATTGTATCCAAATATATATGAATAATTTTAATTGATGATAAATTAAGAGAAAGTTGATTGAGATGTCCTATGCACGTTTCATGAAAGTCAATTGCACTCATAAATAGAAGACAATGTGTGGATGGAAAAGTTATAAAATTTGATAGTTCTAAGATAAAATCTAGTCATTCGAGTTAAAATCAAGGAGATTTTAAATTGATTTAGGAGATTGACTAATTTTAAATAAAAAAGAAAGTTAAATCATAGTGCAAAGTTTAGGTGTCTTACTTGAAGATTCTTGTTTAGTAAATATGACATTTTGATTCAAATGATGACATACATTGTGTTGACGATCGAAACGTTGGATATGCTAAACGTGATTAGTCAATATGACCCAACACACTTAATGTTGATTGTTGATCACATCCACTTAAATTACTACCCTTCATTCTCCGTTGATACCAAGTCATCAAAGCTCTCGATTGTCATTATTAAAGAAACGCTCATTTAATTGTTGTTTTACTTCAACATTTTTACTAGATTTCCCTTTTAACGTCCTAGTCAAGCCCTATTGAAATAAGATGTCCTTCCCCCTTCTTTTCCACTGATTAAAACTACCATTCCCATTGATTTTCTCAACCTGGAACTATGTGTTCGAACTCTTCATTACCATCGTATTGAACACCAAAAAGTAAATGTTATTTTCAAAATACAATCAATATGTATTATTGCATTATACAAACCCGATGAATCTAGTACCAATTTGTTAAATAACGAAGCAATAATGAAAATTAAAAAAATAGTAATTGTTCTTTTTCTGATCCGTAGACATAGGAATATAGCCAAACCATGTAAATCCTTGTTTTTATATGTGATTTCTATTTTTTGTTATCTTTGTTTCTTCGTTGTTTCATATTAAAAATTACGAGGAGCCTTACTTGAATGTTAAATATCAAGGCCTTAGTTCTTATTTTTAGGGTTGGTTGGGCCAAGTTATTGGGCTAACATGTCCGATTACCCGTCTTATTTGTAACAAATTTTGATCCATTAGAAAACTCTCGCATGTATATTTCTAAAAATTTTACTTAATAACGATACTTTTTTTTCAAATTGATATTTTATCATTCTTTCAAGTAATTTTTTATTATAATATCTTTAATAACTAATTGTAAGATATCAAAAAATGAGATATAGATAGTACTGTAATGGTTTTCACCTATTGATTTAGCGTTTCTTGGGGAATAGTTAGCTTGCACATCACGAAAGTAATACGTATCATCCATCTATAAATTTTAAAATAAATTTAATTTTTTATACCTAATTTTAGTATCTAAGATTTACATTCACTTAATTTTCTTATTGTTATATTTTGACATCCTAGATATATTGTAATATCCATGTAACATACACCAATCCTTCCAACTTGCACCAAGCATTTTTATATTGATTGTATTGAAAACAAGAGGAAAAAATTTGGTTCCATACCCTTACACCTGCCATGTGACATATTCTTTTGGGCCCACATTTCTATTGGCGAATCATCCCAAATTGGAGGGTTCTATGTAATTCAAATTAATAGATCATTTGCTAAAGGCATGATTGAATTCCAACACTATTCTTATTTTATTAAGTTACTATTGATAGTACAAAATCAAAATTCAACACTTACCCTTAAAACATTCCTACATCAAATTTATAAAGTCTAACTAAATTGTCGAACCCAATACATCTCCGAAATATATCTAAAGAAGGGAGATACAAAGAGATCTAAATCTTCCTAAAAATCTACAGTTTTGTAATGGAAGAAGCATTACAAAGTCTAAGAATAGCAGTTTAAAAGAGATAGACATTGTTGCAGCTCAACAACTAATTCAGCTAAGTAGAGACAATACTAAAGGCAACAATAATAACAAGGCAGAGACATTGGTAAAAAAAAAAAAAAGAATTAGTCATTTCACCCGAAGAAAATGAGGTATCAATCCTTGACTAGTATTTACAAGTAGACTACACCATTAAAATAAGATAACATGTCAAGGAGACCCAAAATTTGATTTTGGGTTTTAGTTGAAAAAATAAAAAGAGATGGTATGTTCTTTGATTTCTTGAAATAAGTTTTTAAAATATTTTTTTAAGAAATTTTGATGCATTAATAATAAAATAAGTATTCTTCTTCTTGGAAAGAAAGAGAGATTGATGTGTTTTTTAACTTGTTTGTTATTGATTTTGATGACTTAATCATCATCATCATTTTAGTTGTAATTAATAGATTAAAGTGTGCTTTGATCATATGAACTCACTCCTTAAAGTTCATGAATCTATCACCTATTGTTGAACAGGTCGACATAAGATTACTTGTGGTACCAATCAACCCTAACAATTATTCTTTGATGAGTTCGGTGCTGTTTGGTAGCGCTTCACAATTCCACTTTTTATAGTTTTTACGATTAAAAATTGATTTCGTGCTATGATTTGTGTTTTATAATGCTTTTCATTCGTGTTTTTGTGGCTTTTGATTGCAGTTTTAATGAACGGGTTATAGGAGCTTCTCACAATTGCGTTTAAAAATGATTCATGTGAAATGATCATAATACCCTTCATCAAATAAAATGTTTACTCATATTTCTCCTTAGCATCCCTTTTTGAATCTCTCCTAACTAAGACGATCTAGGATTTCGAAATATAGGTTTCTCTGTGGCTTCAAAGTTGATCTTGAAAGAACTCAAGGATCTCCAGAAAGATCTTCCTACATCTTGTAGCGGGAATACCTTCTTCAATCTAAAACCTGTAAATAGTATAACTTTCAGTTATTTTTTATGAATTATTGAATTTGGGATTGTTCTGACTCTCGATCTATGATTTTTTTGTGGATTTGGTGGTGTGTTTGTGTTTTCTGCCTTGTTTGGTTCTTTTGGGGTTAAAATGATCTAGCTATGTTGTGAATTTAGATGATGGTGTTGATCGATGTATGATTTATTATGTAATTCTCCTAATTTTATGTGGTCAATTTTCTTTATCCGAATCAGATTTTAAGATACAAGTATTTAATAGGAGTACAAATTTGTTCTTGGAATTCGAGATAAAAACTGGATTTTGAAGGTTGATCTCCAAAATACAAGTATTTAATAAAATTGCCTCTTTTTTTAACTTTATTATGGTTAAGTGAGCTAGATTGAACCCTTAATATGAAGCTTGTGAAAAGGGGTCACATCTGGTGTAGCTGGACTCGATGTTATCTCTTCAGAGTTGTATTCATAATTTCATATTGTTATGTTTTGCGGGATTTTTTTCCACAAACGAGATGGAAATTTTATCACCTAATGGTGACTTGTTGATCCTAGATCCATTAGGTATTAGATTCCATTAAGGGATTTTTCCTTTAACAGCCATATTTAAATAAACATAAGAAGAATCTCGTTAATTGCTAGATATGTGTTTTGGTGCAACTCCCATATCCAATGGCACAAATCATGAAACATGTTTGGGAGCTATTGTTGTCAATTTGCAACTTCTATAATCGAATACAATTGATTTTCTTCAGCATTCTTTGTTATTTGATTGAAAATTTTCTTTAGATTTTAAAGTATTTGATTTTTACTTATGTTAATGAGTTGATTATAAAATCTGATTTAATTTCTGGCTTGTGTCGATTTCTAGTTAGTGGGAGTATGATATTATAATCTTTATCTCTTACATGGCAATAAAGAAGTATGCCAGTGGTATTATCTTGTTTCTAAGTGAGGTATGTTACAAACTTCCTACTAATATTTGTGTTATACGATATTTGTGGTGACACATCATGTACATATTTGTTTCTGTAGATACTCCATGTTTGGTATTTTGAATGATAAATATTGATGTGCATACTTGTCTAAGTTTATTTAAATTTCTTTTCCAGGTCTCTAATGAGAGTTGTGAAATATTTAAGCATAAAATTGCAAATATTGTTAACAATAACTTCTGTAGTTGGTGACAAGAAAATGTAAAGATAATTTTCCCACTTTTGGAAAGCTTAGAACCAATTATGAAAGAAAATGGGTGCCATCTCTACTCAACTTTTTTTGAAAAATTCAAATCCCCTTTTGTATTGTTTTCCTAAGATTTGAGTTGGACTATATTTTTTTTTCTAGAGGCTCATGCTTTCCTGTTGTCTCGTGACCATCCAAAATGTCTATGCGATGTTGAGATCTTTTCCAAATTTTGGAAATTGGACCTATTCAATCACAATTCCCCCATTCCCTCAAATTACCTTGAGTTTATGGTCCTACTCATAATTCCTCTATATGTACCCACCATTTTGTTCATGTGGTCAAGTGATGGCATTAGTTATATTAGCTATAGTTATAACAAAGACAAATAAGAAGAATGAAAATTATATCTCGTACACATTTGTTAGATGCATATTTTTCATATTTTTATTTATTTCAATTCTACTTATTATATTAACTATGGTTATTATGTTTAAATAATGTCAGAATATAAATGAGATGTTATGTGGATGTTAGATTGTGTATTATGCAAGTATTTTCTTTATCAAAAAATTTTCACATCTTCATTTTTAAGAGGAGATAATGTCAAAATTTTGATAGAATTATAAAATTTATAAATTTATTTAAATTAAAATAATTATTTTTATAATTTTTTAATATAAATTTATTATATTATATTTTATATGTAGTGTAATTATATATTTATTAGGATATTTTGATCATTTTTGGTACATTCTAGTGCATTATTAATGTTAAGGGTATTCTAGTCATTTTACCAAAATACAACAGAATCCACCAGCTATATCAATTACTAAATTCTAGTAAATAATACAACACTTTTACAAGACTCTATCAAACAAGCTTTTCAATATTCCAACATTTTACAATTGTTTCTAACAACTATTTTTTGTCGTAGAATCTAACAACAAAAGTTGACAGTATTATCAAACGGGCCCTTCTTTTTTTTTTTTTCTCTATTTGATTATTTTCAAATTAGTTATTTTTTAAGAATATTCTTTAGTTTGAGTCATAATTTCCTTTTATGTATAGATTTTTTTCGAGCCAGTGCAAGTTGTCTGCATTGCGTTAAGGATTGACTTTAATGACATTTGAAAAATTGAGATTAGGCGAAAAAATACATTAATTATGATTAATTGAATCGGATTTGAAATTTTTTTGAAGGCCTTAAGGGTGGATCATATTGAAAGGTTGAAGAATGGATGAGATATTTCTTAGATAGATTGAATCAAGGATCTTTTTTGAGTTCATGACAATTGATTTTATGAAAGAGCCCAATAAAACTTTTATGGGAGAAATTTTGAGGTTTCCCAACTTATTGAATAGGAACCTTGCTATAATGACTTGAAATAACGCTCAAAGTAGCACTCTGTTTGTAGAGAGAATCAACGATTTTACTCAATTGCATAACACTTCTATGTCAAGAAAGAACATCTATGTTTTTTACTTTTTTCACATTTAATTAATACACTTTAAGTGATACTTCGATGTGATTTCGAGTCACTTTAGCATTTTTCTTCAAATAATTGTAACTTAATGGTATCCCCCTTATCTTTGTATATTTTTTTCTTATAATGTAATTCCTTTCCTTGATTAGTACAAAAAAAATCAGCTCGATCTCATGCTCAAAGTAATGTAGGAGTTATGATTCATTCCAAATGATAGAACTACTTATGTTTGTTATTTGTTATCCATAATCAGATGTTTATTTTCTTATTCTTTAATAGTACAATCTTTCAAATTTTGGGATGACACAACTTGAGGGATGGTACATAAAGTTTTTTAGAGATGTTTACTCAAGTCATTTTTTTTCCTTGAAATTTTATGTGGACAATTCCTTAAAGCTTATTGTCTACTCTCTGCATATGATAGAGATTTGTGATAATAGTTGATAGTGGATTTAATTATTTTTATTATTCTTTTTAATTTTTTTTCACCTAGCCTTTTGACTATACCCTCCCAATTAATTACTAGATTTTGGACAATCAATGTGTAATTTAAAAAATAAAAAATATACATTATTTTGCAAGAAAATGTCCAAACAATAAAACAAGGAATGACATGTAATTTATTGCCATTGAGGGAAAAGAAGTAGGAAACGTTGGGATAAGTGGGAAGTCAAAAATTGAAAATCTTGTAGATATAACCCATTTATGTTGATTATTTTATATATTGAAATCTCAACACAACAATTATTTTGTCCCAATAGAATTGGTCAAACACATATCTCAAACAATCATTCATGAACAAAAATCTAATTCAAATTATCGTTACTTACCTTGTGCTATCGCTAAACTTTTAATCCAATGTTTTTAAAGATGTTTCTTTTAATCTTCTCTTTCCTTGTGCTCTGCGAAACCTCAATCAGATTAATCTTTTCTTCTAAACTTACATTCTCCCTTCTCTCTATTTGGATTGGCTGAGTTTTTTTTATCGATGGATATCACTTCCTTTATCTCAACGTTTTCAACATTTTGTGTACTTTCAATAACTCTAATATGGGGTTAGCCAATCCTTTTTATAGAAGAAGCTTGAGGGCCTAGATTAATTCTTTTAGTAGGTTTCCTATCCATCAAAGTCTTCTACTCATTCCTTAAATAATATCATTCTAATGATATTAGGTTTTCATTGAAAATTGATATTTATTATATTATAGAATTCACGTGCAATTTAGAAACTAAAATCGTGGAGGTCAAAACGTCACATGGGTTCTAACATTCTCCCACTTGGTATATTAAACTGATTGTGTTAATAGTGAATTTCAAAACATTTTGAAAATTGATTCAACTTTAGGATTCTATAATAAAAAACATTTTATACGTGATTACAACTTTTAAAATCATTAATATTTCCAATATGTAATTAGATTCTTTAATGTCATATTTCGAGGTTGTATGTCATCTATGTCATACTTCCTTCCATGTACCAAAACCATCAATAACCTCTCTGATATAGTCTTTAATTGTGCTTCTTTCATTTTATCTTGTCAAGACATTTCCTGTATTATTTAAATTCAAACAAAATATGTATAATATAATTGAAAAATGAAATAAGTAAATAAATTTTATTTAGTACTAATGTTAACGCCAACTACATAACCACTTCAAAGTAATCTATTCCATATACATAAAAGATTTTTTCAAAAGACCTATCCTGGTAACATGTTCTCTCTAAACTTTTGGTGATAACCCCTTATCAATGGATCAACTATCATTTAGGTGGTACTAATATTTTCTAATGACACTAACTATTTCTGGACCCTTTCTCTAACTACCATGTTCTTGACTTCTATGTGTTTTGCACCATTCAAGTACTTTTCATTTTTAAAGAAAAACATAATTGCGATATTATCACAATATATCTTCACCCACCTGGCTAGATAGTTGACAATCCCAATTCTTGAGATAAATTTTGCAACCACATAGCATGATTCGTGGCCTCAAAGCATGCCATGAATTCAGTCTTCATAGTGGATGAAGTAATAATATTTTGCTTCACGCATCTTCATGAGATAATTCCTCCTACTAGTAGAAATACGAAACCCGATGTAGACTTTTTGCTATCAAAGCATCTGAAAAAATTTGAATCTGAGTACCTAATTATCTCTAGATGATCTGATCTCTTGTAAGTAAGCATATAGTCCTTCGTCTCTTATTGATACCTCATAACCTTCTTTGCAGCTTTCCAATGATCTGTTCCTGGGTTATTTTGATATCTTCCTAATATTCCAACTGCAAAACTGATATTTAGTCTGATACAGGTTTGAGCATACAATAAACTCCCAATAGCTAAAGCGTATGGAATATCTTTCATCTATTCCCTTTCTAAATCATTCTGCTAACATTGCATTAAGTTGAACTTGCCTTATTTCCCGATAGGCGCGTCATCATTAAACAAGATTGCATATTATATCTCTTTATTGATATAACCTTTCTGAGACAACCTTAATAATCTTTGAGATCGATTCCTAAGGATTTCTATTCCAACGACATATGTTGCCTCATCCTTATCAACCATCTTAAAATTTTTAATGAGATAATTCTTGATTTCATACAACAAATTAATATCACTACTAACTAACAGAATACAATCCACATACAAAATCAACATAATAAACTTGCTCCCATTAATCAATTGTATTTTTCTTAAATTCGAAAGAGGTAACGGTATCGTTTAAACTTTATGTACAAACTGCCTTGAAGCTTGTTTAAGTCCGTAAATGGATTTATTAAGTTTGCAGACTAAATTTTCTTTTTTCCTTTTCTATGAATCATTCAGGTTGTTTCATGTAGATTTATTTATCTAAATTTTCATTTTTCACATCCATCTGGTGTAACTCTAAATCATAATGAGCCACCAAACCATAATGATTCTAAGTGAGACTTTCTTTAAAGTTGAAGAAAAAATCTCAGTGTAATCAATGCTTTCTTTCTGAGTAAAACCTTTGACTACAAATCTAACTTTAAATCATTCGACATTGTCTTTTGCATTGTATTTGATCTTAAAAACCCATTTATAGTTGACTTTCTTACATTTAGGGGATAATTTGACAAGATTCCAAACGCAGTTCTAGTCCATAAATTTTAATTTTTTTTCATGGCATCCATCGACTCGATAGAATCATAACTTTGTAGTACTTGTGAAACATAATCAGGTCTTTATGTATCCCAATATCAAAGTCAGATTCTTATAGATACACTACGTAATCATTTGAAATAACAGGTCTTCTTACTCTAAGAGATCTTCTGAGAATTACCGGTGGTGAATTTTTAATTACAATGGTTAAGTCTTGATGGAGTAGTGAACCACTTGCTCTAACTATTGTCCATTCTCCTCAAGTTGAACATTTTGAAATTTGACAATTTCATAAAGATTAAGAGGTGGTAAAACAAACAGTAACCTACCGAACTTTTTGAAAATTTCCGATACATACATATCAAACATTTTCAAAATGGTTCAGTAATAATGTGGCGCCGCGCCGAACACTAACACAAATCCCCATGTCAGATTTCAAGGTACGAGGTGGCACCTCGAAATTTCGGCATGATCTCCTCTATTTATGTTAGCATTCCAAGGCGATTCAACCTGCACCTGATAAACAACATACAATCCTGCATATAACAAACAAAATATAATACTAGCGGAAGCCTATATACGTCTAATAATGTTCGATAGATCAGAGTGCGAAAGAAGAAAAATTATATACAGGATTATACAAAATTCCTCACTCTAACAGAATTCCTAACACTCAAGACAAATTCATAAGACTACTTGGAGAAACTGACACCACTAGGGGGTATAGTCCTAGTACTTACCAGGTGACGGACCCTAGTTGTCTATCTGACCAACCAGATGATCCTCATTCATTTTCTACACTTGTTTCGCCAAGTTTCAGATCTGAAACTAAAAAAAATGGAGAAGGAAAGGGTGACTAACAATGGTTACCCAGTAAGGAAGCAACAATTTCTGCCAATAACCTCTCCTAACATGAACGAATAAACATACTGAATCATTTTAAAGTAAACAAAATTTTACAGAATAAACTACGATTAACTGGTACATATAGCCAGGGATGAGCAACTAAACATTTTAAAACTGACATCACATCAATCAGCATTACTCACTATAACATTCTCTTTTTATACAAATCTAATTGATCAAATGGAAACATTAAACATGCATTTTATTTTATATATCAAAATAAGCAACAGATACATAATACACAATGGTGGAGTATTGGAATTAGAGAGTTGGGATTCACGACTGGATCGCTTCCAGTCGGGACATGATGTTACAATTTCTCTCTGGTTTTTAGTTCCTAATTTTGTGGCTGGTCGCTGTTTACCACGTTTGGTTGACCATTTATCCGGCTCAGGCTGGCCGTTTGACGTGACCGTAAGCAATGGGTCTCTTTTCGATGTGTCAGAACGTTCGACTACTATAGATTGTTAGTGATCACTGACCAATCATCTTCGTCTATGTCTATCAGGCGTACATGTGATTCCCAAATATACAAACCATTTGTATACGACCACCTTTACATTACAAGTTCACTGGTAAAGATAGAGAGGAATAAACCCGGATTCCAGTTGTGACTCCACTCTCATACGCGTCCCATACCACGTATGAGCTTGGTGGTCCCTACCGTACATCCCACGATAGTACACCACTCCGGATGATATGACGCACTATCCCTTCAGGCATTCACAAACTCTTTAACAGCTCACAAAATAGGTACATATATATATTATTTTCATTTGAAAACAAAAGAGAAATTAACAATACAAGGTTGAGAATAGATATCCAGTTTCCTACCATGCAAGTGTGGCCACCCGGCCTAAAATAAATAACATAACGGAGCGCCTCGCGCTAACAGAAAGTAAATAAACATGCAACCAGTAACATTATCCCTGGATATCCGTTCACCAACCTGCATACAACACAATAACGTAAAATGCAGACATCACCCCTCGGGTGTGACTCTGACATTTTACCGTTTCATACCCTTTTTCCCTTTTTTCGATTTTTACAAATTTCAATCTCTTCAATAAAACATCTATTTTCTGATATTCATCAACTCAATATGAGTTCATTGAATATTAAATCACATTTTCCAACTAACGAATTTATTTTTATCAATAATATTGAAAAAGAAAACAAATTTTATATCAAAACGGGGTCCGAGCAGTGCACAAGACCCAATTGATGGAAATAACCCGTTAAAATATGCTACCCACGTATGATTTGTTAAAAAATACAATTAAACATATCAATCATGCATTTTCTAGCGTGAATTTTGAAATAACGAAAGAATTCTATATTTTGGAAATACATTAAAAATTTTCAGATAAAATCCTAAATGCAATTTTCACAATCTATGATTACTAATAGAAATTGAGAGTTCCTTACCATGTCTAGTCGAAAGGATCAAAGCGTGTGCGTGGAAATCGAGGCGATCGGCGCGGAAATCGAGACGGATCGAACTTCGAAGCGGCTGATTTTCGAAACTGACCCGGTGCTTTCGAAGATCTCGATGTACTCGTCTCTTCTCCCTTCTACGGCGAAAGACAGTTTGACCCCAAAACCGATGAAAATCGAGGTCGAAATTACGAAATCTCCGTATAAAAATACAGCTGATTTTTGACTATACGGGGTGAAAAAGGCAAGAAAACGAAAAGAATTTGGGTGGGTTATGTAGAGAATGAGGCTGCGGATGTTTCTCCCTTCTGCGTCGGAAGACGGTTTGACCCGGAAACGGACGAAATCCGATGTCAAAGTTTCGAAATTTCCGTATCCAAATACGGCTGATTTTTGACGATATCGAGTGAAATAGAAAGTGAAACGAAGAAAGGTTGGGTGGATTTTGTAGAGAACATAGCTGCGGACATTTTTCCCTTCTGCGTCGATCGTCAACGGCGAGCCGTTTGTGAGAGATCTGAGGTGGAAGATCGAAGAGAAAAAAAAAATTGTTTTTTATATGTCTCGGCCGTATGGACGCGTTGGGGAAGATGACATATAAAAAAAAATTAAAAATATTATTTAAATAAAATGTGGGATGAAATCGGTATTTTGTCAATTGTTTCGATCAATGATAATTTGATCATCCGGACTTCAAAACTGACAAATGAATACTCTATTTCACCTAATTTTTTGTTCCGGATTTAATGGTATAGTCAATTTATACAAATTATGTCTCAATAAAAAATTTACATTTTTTGCCTGATGTGACCCCTAAACTTGATGTCGTTTTCGTTTTTGGCAATAATTCGACTTCCTGATCTCCAAAAATGACAAATAAATAGTCCATGTTGAATAATTTTTCGTTGTGAATCCAATGGTATAATCGAATTTTAAAAATTATTGCTCTAACAAAAAGTTACTATTTTAGCCTAGTCCGATCCGATAATCGAGGATTTTGCAACTTTTATATTTGGACTCGCATTTGAACGTGCTTATAGGTTAAACTATGTTTTTCGATCATTTTGAATCTAATGGTGAGGTCAGATTTCATTAAAAATGATTAGAAACATCCTAAAGTTTTACCCATAAATCCCACTTTCAAGATTTTCTTAAAATTCCACTATTTATTTTTTCCTCGAGATACGAATTAAAAATTTGGGGTTTTACAAATAATATGCCAAACACTTTTCACATGGGATCTCGTGTAAGGAATTGTTCAGTATGTAAGTACCAATCTAAAAACGATAAATTCGATAGAAGCATGTTGAAAAAATACGTTATCATACTATAGGTACGTACCGAACAGTTCTTTACATGGGGATCTCATGTGAAAAAATACATCCAGTATGTACCAACCAAAATAGTGCTGATGAGTTCAATCCTGGCTTACCGAACATACTAAAAATTTTGAAAAAAAAAATTATGCAATCAGTAAAGATGAAATCTATTTTTAATATGGTTCATTTGCAAAATGATTAATAACAATTACAAGATCAAAAGATGATGCAAAGGAATTATAAAAACTAACTTCCATCTATCAAAATGATTAACTAAATCAAATAATGGTATAAAAAAAATAGATTTTAATGAATAATGTCTCCACAAATGGATCAAAACACAATCATTTGATGAATATTTGAAGAAAAATTGGTTGGTTAGTTGGATTCAATTGAATTTTGATAGGATTTTTCAATATGGATGTTTTGGAAGGGTTTGATATGTTTTGTATCAGCAGAAGGGAGAAGTTGTATTTGTTCAGTGAGTGTTAGGTGAGTGTATGCATTAAAACATAATAAAACTCAAAAGAGTATTTACGTGCTTACACATTATTGATATTTAACATTAAAGTGGGTGTCACGAGCAAAAAAGTGAGTGTAAATAGTGTGCACCTCAAACATGTATTCTCACATTGTGAAGGCAAATGTGATAGTGAAAAGAGAGTGACCCTCATCGTTAATGTGAAAGTTAGGTCTTCTCTTTCATTTACTCTTCTATTACTTTTTTTTCTTTCTTTTCCGTCATTCCCATTAAAGTGACTATGCAAATCATTTTTATTGGCAAATATATAAAATGCATTGCAAAAAAGTAAATCAAAAGCCATTTGCTTCCATTTATTTCATATAATGTGATTAACAATATAGAATAGTCCCTCACAATTCTAGCTACGTACAATTCTACTTTTGGATTATTAGTACTTAATGTTTGAATTTAGTTTAGAGTTTTAAAATATAACTATTGTTTACTTAATTCGAGCTCATTCAGCCATTTCAAAAGGCATTAATATATAACATTCTTTTATGTGAAGTTGCAGCCGTTTACCAATCATTTTTTTTACTTGAACACTAATATATTTGTTTAAAATTAGTTTATCTTATCAATTTTTTATTTTCATTGGCTTACAATTGCATTCAAATGAGGATGAATAACCTCATGATCAAAATGCAAAACAAATGAATGGTATATATATATATATGTGAAAAAAGCTCAAATTTGATGGCCTCGAGCCATCAAATTTCACAAAATTTGACAGACCAAGAGGTCGAATTGGCATTGAATTTTTAATTCTCAATTTTTTTTTCGACGGATCAAAATTGTTAAATTAATAAAGGATGAGAGAAATTCGACAACTCTAAGCCGTCAAATCTGGGAACATCAAGAATTTCGACGGTCCTAAACCATCAAAATTTACTTTCTAAAATTCTTGAGTCCCGGCCCGTTAATTTTTTCTGTCAAATTTTCCAGTTTTCACGTAGTATATATATATATATTATATATATATATATATATATATATATATAGGGTCAGGATTCGTGTACACATATACCTACAATGTGTTTTGTCCTATGTGGGCTAAAAGTTTTGGATTGAGCTGATTTTCGTGAGGATGATCTTATGACAAAGAGATCATCCTCACCAAAAATCAACTAATTCTAAAATTTCTAACCCCATTTTTGTAAATCCTAGAGACCATTCTCACAAAAAATCAGTTCAAGCTGAAACTTTTAGCTCACATAGGACAAAACACGTTGTAGATATGAGTAAATATATGTGTACACGTTGTAGATTATATATATATATATTGTAAAATCCTGAATTTTTTATTCGTATCTCGAGGAAAATAAATAGTGAAATTTTGAGAAAATCTTGAAAGTGGGACTTAGGGGTAAAACATTAGAATGTTTTTGATTATTTTTAATGAAATCTGACCTCACCATTAGATTTAAAATGATCGAAAAACATAGTTTAGCCTGTAAGCACTCGCAAGTACGAGTCCGAATAGAAAAGTTGAAAATCCTCGATTACCAGGTCGGACCAGGCTAAAATAGTGACTTTTTGTTAGAGCAAGAATTTGTAAAATCCCGAATTTTTAATTCGTATCTCGAGCAAAAATAAATAGTGAAATTTTAAGAAAATCTTGAAAGTGGGATTTAGGGGTAAAACTTTAGGATGTTTCTGATTATTTTTAATAGAATCTGACCTCACCATTAGATTCAAAATAATCGAAAAACATAGTTTAGCCTATAAGCACGCTCCAATGCGAGTCCGAATATAAAAGTTGCAAAATCCTGGATTATCGGGTCGGACCAGGCTAAAATAGTGACTTGTTGGTAGAGAAAGAATTGTTAAAATTTGATCATACCATTGGATTCATAACAAAAAATTATTCAACATGAACTATTTATTTGTCGTTTTTGGAGATCAGGAAGTCGAATTATCGTCAAAAACAAAAACGACATCAAGTTTATGGGTCACCTCAGGGCAAAAATGTAAATTTTTTATGGAGACATAATTTATATAAACTGACTACACCATTAGATCCAGAATGAAAAATTAGGCGAAATAGAGTATTCATTTGTCAGTTTCGGAGTCCGGATGATCAAATTATCATCGATCGAAACAATTGATAAAATACCGAATTCGTCCCACATTTTATTTAAATAATATTTTTAATTTTTTTTTTATATGTCATCTTCCCCAACTCGTCCAACAGCCGCGTGACAAATAAAAAATGAAAAAAAGAAATTTGTTTTTCCTCCGATTTTTTCACTTCAGATCTATCGCAAACGGTCCATTTTCGACGATCGCCGCAGAGGAGAAAAATATCCGCAGCTTCGACATCTACAAAACCCACCCAACCTTTCTTTGTTTCACTTTCTATTTCAACCGATATCGTCAAAAATCAGTCGTATTTGGATACGAAAATTTCGAAACTTTGACCTCGGATTTCGTCCATTTCGGGGTCAAATCGTCTTCCGACGCAGAAGGGAGAAACGTCCGCAGCCTCATTCTCTACATAACCCACCCAAATTCCTTCTGTTTTCTCGTCTTTTTCACTCCGTATAGTAAAAAATCAGCCGTATTTTTATACGGAGATTTCGTAACTTCAACCTCGATTTTCATCGGTTTCGGGGTCAAACCGTTTTTCGCCGTAGAAGGGAGAAGAGACGAGCACATCGAGATCTTCGAAACCACCGGGTCAGTTTCAAAAATCAGCCGCTTCGAAGTTCAATCTGTCTCGATTTCTGTGCCGTTCGCCTCGATTTCCGTGCACGTGCTTCAATTCCGTCGCCTAGTGATTGTAAGGAACTCTCAATTTCTATTAGTAATCGTAGATTGTGAAAATTGCATTTATGATTTTATTAAAAAATTTTGGATGTATTTTCGAAATATAGAATTCTTTTGTTATTTCAAAAAATTCACGCCAGAAATTGCATGTTTGATATGTTTAATTGTATTTTTAATAAATTATACGTAGGTAGGGTATTTTAACGGGTTATTGCCATAAATTGGGTCTTGTGCACTACTCGGACCCCGTTTTGATATGAAATTTGTATTTTTTCAATATTATTGATAGAAATAAATTCTATAGTTGAAAAATGTGATTTAATATTCAATGAACTCATATTGAGTTGATGAATATCAGAAAATGGATATTTTATGAAGAGATTGAAAAAGGGTATGAAACGGTAAAATGTCAAAGTCATACCCGAGGGGTGATGTCTGCATTTTACGTTATTGTGTTGTATGCAGGTTGGTGAACGGATATCCAGGGATAATGTTACTGGTTGCATGTTTATTTACTTTCTGTTAGCGCGAGGCGCTCTGTTATGTTATTTATTTTAGGCCGGGTGGCCACACTTGCATGGTAGGAAACTGGATATCTATTCTCAACCTTGTATTGTTAATTTCTCTTTTGTTTTCAAATGAAAATAATATATATATGTACCTATTTTGTGAGCTGTTAAAGAGTTTGTGAATGCCTGAAGGGATAGTGCATCATATCATCCGGAGTGGTGTACCATCCTGGGATGTACGGTAGGGACCACCAAACTCATACGTGGTATGGGACGCGTATGAGAGTGGAGTCACAACTGGAATCCGGGTTTATTCCTCTCTATCTTTACCAGTGAACTTGTAATGTAAAGGTTGTCCTATACGAATGGTTTGTATCTTTGGGAATCACATGTACGCCTGATAGGCATAGACGAAGATGATTAGTCAGTGATCACTAACAATCTATAGTAGTCGAACGTTCTGACACATCGAAAAGAGACCCATTGCTTACGGTCACGTCAAACGGCCAGCCTGAGCTAGATAAATGGTCAACCAAGCGTGGTAAACAGCGACCAGCTACAAAATCAGGAACTAAAAGTCCGAGAAGAATTGTAAGATCATGTCCCGACTGGGAGCGATCTAGTCGTGAATCCCAACTCTCTAATTCCAATACTCCATTGTGTATTATGTATCTGTTGTTTATTTTGATATATAAGATGAAATTCATGTTTATTGTTTCCATTTGATCAATTAGATTTGTATAAAAAGAGAATGTTATAGTGAGTACTGCTAATCGATGTAATGTGAGTTTTAAAATGTTTAGTTGCTCATTCCTGGCTATATGTACCAGTTAATCGTAGTTTTCTTCTGTTAAATTTTGTTTATTTTAAAATGATTCAGTATGTTTATTCGTTCATGTTAGGAGAGGTTATTGGTAGAAATTGTTGCTTCCTTACTGGGTAACCCTTGTTACTCACCCTTTCCTTCTCTATTTTTTAGTTTCAGATCTAAAGCTTGGCGAGACAAATATAGAGCACGAGTGAGAATCATCTGGTGGGTCAAATAGATAGCCAGACTTTGTCACTTGGTGAGTATTGGGGCTACACCCCTCTAATGGTGTTAGTTTGTCTAGGTAGTATTATAGATGTTGTTCTGAGCGTTAAGACTTTTGTTAGAGTGAGAAAATCTCTGTATAATCCTGTATATAAATTTTCTTCTTCCGCACTCTGATTTATCGTACGATATTAGATGTATATAGGCTTCCGCTCGTTATTACATTATGTATGTAAATGTAGGATTGTATGTCGTTTATCAGGTGCAGGTTGAACGCCTTGGAATGCTAACATAAACAGAGGAAACCATGCCGAAATTTTGAGGTGCTACATAATACCTCGAGATCTGACATGGGGATTTGTGTTAGCGTCCGGTGGGGCGCCACAGAATTAGTAAGATTCGATTATACCATTAGGTTTGTAACGAAAAATTATTGAATATAAACTATTTATTTGTCATTTTTGAAGATCAGGAAGTCGAATTATCGTCAAAAACGAAAACGACATCAAGTTTAAGGGTCACTTCAGACAAAAAATATAAATTTTTACTATAGACAGAATTTGTAGAAATTGACTATATCATTAGATCCGGAACGAAAAATTAGGCGAAATAGAGTATTCAATTATCAGTTTTGGAATCCGAATGATCAAATTATCGTCGATTGAAACAATAGACAAAATACCGATTTCGTCCCAAATTTATATAAATAAAATTTTTTAATTTTTTTTCTCATCTTCCCCAACCCATCCAAACAGCCGAGACTTATAAAAAAAAAACGAAAAATTTGTTTTTCTTCTGATCTTCCGCCTCAGATCTCTCACAAACGGTTCGCCGTTGACGACCGACACAGAAGGGAGAAATGTCCGCAGCTGCGTTCTCTACAAAACCCACCCAACCTCTTTCCATTTCACTTTCTTTTTCATCCAATATTGTCAAAAATCAGCCGTATTTATATACGAAAATTTTGTAATTTGGACCTCAGATTTCGTTCGTTTCGGGGTCAAACCGTCTTCCTACGCAGAAGGGAGAAACGTTCGCAGCTTCGACATCTATAAAATCCACCCAACCTTTTTTCGTTTCACTTTCTATTTCACCCGATATCGTCAAAAATCAGCCGTATTTATATACGGGAATTTTGAAACTTCGACCTCGGATTTCATCCGTTTCGGGGTCAAACCGTCCTCTGTCGTAGAAGAGAGAAAGGACGATCACGTCTAGATCTTCGAAACCACTGGGTCGGTTTCAAAAATCAGTCGCTCCGAAATTCGGTCTGTCTTGATTTCCGCATCTATCACCTCGATTTCCGCGCACATGCTTCGATTCTTTCGCCTAGAGATTGTAAGGAACTCTCAATTTCTATTAGTAATCGTAGATTGTGAAAATTGCATTTAAGATTTTATCGAAAAAATTTTGGATGTATTTTCAAAATATAGAATTCTTTTGTTATTTCAAAAAATTCACGCCAAAAATCGCATGTTTGATATGTTTAATGTTATTTTTAACAAATTATACGTGGGTAGGGTATTTTAACGGGTTATTTCCATAAATTGGGTCTTGTGCATTGCTCGGACCTCGTTTTGATATAAAATTTGTAATCTTTTTCAATATTATTAATAAAAATAAATTCTATAGTTGGAAAATGTGATTTAATATTCAATGAACTCATATTGAATTGATGAATATCAGAAAATGAATATTTTATTGAAAATATTGAAAAGTGTAAAAATCGGAAAAAGGGAAAAAGGGTATGAAACGGTAAAATGTCATAGTCACACTCGAGGGGTGATGTCTGCATTTTACGTTGTTGTGTTGTGTGTAGGTTGGTGAATAGATATCCAGGGATAATATTACTGGTTGCATGTTGATTTACTTTCTGTTAGCGCGAAGCGCTGTTTACGTTTTCGTTATGTTATTTATTTTAGGCCGGGTGGCCACACTTGCATGGTAGGAAACTAGATATCCATTCTCAACCGTGTATTGCTAATTTCTCTTTTGTTTTCAAATGAAAAATAATATATATATATATATATGTAGCTATTTTGTGAGCTGTTAAAAAGTTTGTGA